>NC_050522.1:3430399-3449973 GCF_002922805.2 Oryzias melastigma | reverse complement strand
ATTTGTGCCGTTTATGCTCATTTCTTACTGAGGTGATCTAATAATAGTAAAATAAACTTGTTTTTAACGACTCCTGACATGACACTAGAGATCTTATATGTTTGATCAATCCTCCAACATGCACACATGTCAGATGACTGAGTGAAATGATGAGTAAATCTATTATCAGAACTGTTTATTTTAAGTTTACATTTTATCTTCTGCTGTACAGCAGTACCTATAGTTTATGTTCAAAAGAAATTAGAAAATAATATAAAAATAACTGCAATATATTTGCTGCTTTAGAACAATGTTTTTAAGACTTAATTTTAATTTGAAGGGAACTTGTATGTGCTGCAGTCAGATTAAAATAAATCAGAAATTCTGTCCAGCCTATTGAAAACATCCCACCGTTATGGTTTAACTATTGTGTACATCATGTATATGTACAATATTTTTTAGAAATATTTAAATGTTCCTCACAGTTAGTTTTAATACTACAGTTAATACAAAAAATAATGAAAGTTTAATTTGAACTAACTAAGATTTAATGGGGGGGGGGGCAAAGTTAAGGTGTAAAAATCTAAATCTAAAAAGCTGTTTGCAATAAAGATTACTTTGACAAATATAGTTATTTGATTTATATCGTTTTTAATATGGTTATCGCACAAAATGAAAAAAAACGATATTGCAATATGAAAATTCCCATATCGCCCAGGCCTACTTTCACTCAGTTTGGGTCCGTGCGCGTCTGTGCACGTGCGCCTGATGCTGGCGGGAGGTGGAGCGAATGAAAACAGTCGGTTAAAATCCTTCAACATTGGAGCTTCAGCTCCAGTGTTTAGGTGATGATCATCTACCGTTAACGTGATGATCATAATTCCAGCAGATTCTGAAGCGGAGGAAACAAGTCTCTGTGGCGTTGAGAAGTGTTTGTGTAATCCACGCTTATCTGCAGAGAAAAGCAGCGCTCTTATTATGAGCATCTACAATAGTAATGTGCATATCGGAGCAAAGCAGGAAAGGAAAGACGCTTTTTCTCTGCCTCAGATCAGTATCAGCTGATTCACGTGATGGTGTGAACGGTAGAAGAGGTACGGCAAGCCAGTAAGACATTTATTCACTTTGACATTAGTAGTGTTTTAGGGTTAACTACGGTGGCCCTGAAGGTTATCTCACACATACAAATGCATCAATGCAAAACATAAAAATCTCAATGACAATTGGAAAAACTCAAATAATAAAAAAGCCAGAAAATGAACACACCTTTTGATAAAAACGTGTTAATTTTTTGTAGGCTTCTGATTTTTAATCTCAACCAAAGATTTGATGAAAATATCCTGAACTGACATCCTTCAACTTCCATCTTTTATGTCTAATTTCTTTACGTTGTGAAATCAGAAATGTATGGCTTTATGATAATTCTATCCTGTTCACGTCAACAAATGTTTAGGTCATGTCATCTTCAAAAGTGAATGGTATAGATAAAATGTACCAGAAAAAAGTATGGTTTAAGGCACCAAAAACACAAGTTTAATGTTTAAAATAGGGTTTTTGGTCTTCCTCTGTCTCTACAAAAGTTTTGATGCTTCGAACATTTCCGAGAAAAATGTGGAATCCTGTTTTCACAAACATAAAGTAGTGTTTTTTCTGGAGGCTTTGTGCTGTCAGAACCTGCTTCCATTGACTTTGCGGCTGCAGGACATCAGCTTCGTGTCAGGAATTGTGCTGCTGAAGCTGCTCTGTGAGAAGCTGATGCTCATTCTGGATCCCAGCACTCATGGAATGATGGCGTGCAGCTGAAATCTGATGCTGCTGTGTGGATCGGTTCACCCTCATGGGAGGTCGGGAACTCTGGGGGTACTCGAGCCCCGTCTGCTTTGAACAAAAACCCTTCTGAGGGTTTTTGTTCCTCGGGTCGGTAGTGTGGAAGTTCTGGGGAAGGATCTGAAGAAGAATCCTCCTAGCATTACTGCTAATATTATGCTACAGACCTGCAGTATGTAATGCTCAGCAGCTCAGAAAATGCAAAGTGATGGAAAGGAAGAACACAGAAAGATTCAACGAAGAACAAAACTGGATCTGTTGAAATTGTGAGAAGAATTTTCATTTCTCTGAAGCATCAAAGCTCTGAGGTTTTGTTCTCATAAAGAACAGAGACCTCTGGTGGCCAGGAGATGTAAAAGCAACCTTAAGAATGATAGAAACTGTTCTAACCTCACTTTAGCAGTAAACATAAAACAAAACTGCTGACATTTTGTTCATTCATCCTTCTTAACCCTTTAACAGCGGAGCTCCAGTGTTTGTTCTTTGATTTACGTTAAGTTTTCAACTGTGAACATGATTCTTGTAGATTCTATTAGAGCTGCTTTCTCCTTCAGAATCTGCTGGAATGATCATATTCACAGTTGAAAAGTTACAGTATGGTAAAGATTTGGGTTTAGGCGCCAGTAATCATTAAAGTAAGTCGTAAAGAGTTCTCTGTCCAGCTGCTGTATGTTCACCTGTGACGTTTTCCCTGTCTTTGCAGAATTATGAAATGTTTGCAGAAGCCGTGGAGGCAGACTCCGTGGAACAGTTTCTGAAGCTGGCCTGAGGAAGAAGGCAGCTGGACAGTCTTCCTCTCTGCCCCCCACCCCCACGCTGCAGGGGGCTCCACTTCCCGTCTGACTGAGTCCTCCACTTTCAACGCCAAAATGAAGAATGCCAAAAATCCAGCTTATTGATTAGACGACGAGCATTTCCCTCCTGCTGCTCCGGCCTCTGCACTCGTCCCAGTCTGTTTTAGATCTTTATTTCTGTCATTTCTTTGCAAACCAGAGTCACTTTCTGCTCTGTCACAAGTCCACAGCTGTGGAGAAGGGCAGTAATTAGGTCGACTACTCTGAGCGGTGGCCACATGATCACTTCAGACTAATCCATCTGATAACATTCAACCCAGAATCTGTGGAAACGCACCCCCTTTCCCTCTTCATGAAAAACGATGGCAGAGCACATCATGTTTATAAATCTGGGGTTTTGGTTTTGAGAAGCAAAGAAAATCATCTCCAATCTTGATCATTTTGAATGTTTCCTCATGAAAGCTCATTGAACATACAGAAAGTCATCTTTACCTCTGAAACAGGAATGTGTGCTTTTCCCTGACATCTCTCCAATGACTGAGGTTCAAATGTCAAAGATTTTTTTTTTTTTTGGAATTGTGAATCGGTGTCAGAAAGGAAGTTTTATTTTGAAAATCCCATCCAGTATTTTCAAAACCATTTCAGATGATGTACAAAAACTTTTCCTTCAGTCACATCAAGTCTTAAGGTTGTTGTTCAAACTTTGATGGGAACAATTTTCAGTGGATTGGTTTTTCAAAATAAAAGCATATGAACAGATGGAAAGTGTTTGTGTCCGTAAAGTTTAGTTTTTTCTTTTCACATTTGGTGCCAATAGACTGTAACTGTTAGTACCGCTGTAGTGTTAACGTTTGGCTCCTGTTCCATTTCTTGACACGCTGCTCTTGCCACCAGTGACTGAGCAGTGATGCCAAAGTGAAAATGATTGATGGATTTATTGGGTTACCCGACAGTCTTAAGGGAGCAGCATGTTTGGACCTACGCTGGTTCTGGATCTCGGCTCAAATGCAATGTGTCTGTGCAGTCTTAAGCAGGTTTTCCCACCCAATCGTCTGTGTGCTTTGATTTGGCAGCCCCTGTGCTGTCCTGTAGCCGTCTGCTTGTTATTGGTGTGTTCTCACGAAGAATCTTAGTAAAGACATTCCAGTGTAAACAGCTTTGCTTTTGGACCAACATCCTTGGCCAAAACAGAAAATCAAAGGAGAAAATGGGGATAAAATGCAGTTGTCTTCCAAGAAGATTGTGAAAAGTGATTCATGGATTAAGAAAATAAAGGGTTGAGTCTGTCTGTGTGGGGTTCTTCTGTTGAGGTCTTGTTGTGCAGCAGCATCTGGAGATATTCTGCAAATAAATGTGGAATCTTTCTTAACAGTGCGAACATTTTCCTGAATTATGACTCTTCATTTACAAGAGCGCTGGATGTCACGACTGCTCTGCATCTTCACACAGCAGGAACAACACAGCCACCTGAAAGGTTTGTCTGTGCAGACATCCTCAGCTCAAAGACTTTTGTTCTGTGAAGCACGTATTTGTGTATGCTTTTATTTGGAAAGGATGTGCAGTGTTCCACCACTAGGGAGTGAATCATCTCTAAAATACCACAAACAATTTTGAGGAATATGGTGAAGAAACTGGGAAAATACGTTTTTTTTTTTTTTTTTTTGGATTTAGTTTTAAGTGTGACATCGTTATCTATCCATTTTCTAAACCCGACTTCCCGTGTAGGGTTGCTGGAGCCTATCCCAGCTACTGTAGGTGAAGGTGGGGTTCACCCTGGGCAGTTCTCCAGTCCATCACAAGGCCACACACTCATGTTCACAGCTGAGTACCAATCGGCCCGTGAAGCCTGTGTCTGGACTGTGGAGGATGCAGGAGAAAACCCACACATGAATGAGGAGAACATACACACATGAAGAACTGATTCAAACCTCAATCTGCTCACTCGGAGGCCAGGCAATGTCTGCACACCTTTGTACAAGTTATTGTTTTGATTATTTTAAAAAAAGTCATTTTCTTTGAAGTATATAGATTTTATTTGGACTTTAGATACAAGGAAAACCAAAGAAACCCTTCAAAAATAATAATTAAAAAATAATTAAAACAAGACAGAATCCTTAATACAACTACCGAATGTGCCTTATTGAAACAATAAAACACACCAAGAGACCAATCAGGAAGAGCTGCTTTTAATTTGAAAACATTCCCGGAAGTCATGTTGCGGCTTTGCTGTGACGTCAAACAGCCCTAAGGAAGGAAGCCCAAAATATCTGTAGAAATCAGTGAAGGTAACGCAGGATTTCTCTTTTTTGTTGTTCAGTCAAATCCTTTCAAATGTTTTGGTGGTATTAGCGCTCGCGGCGGTGTCGTTGCGGTGGTTGGTTTTGTGGTTTGTGTTCAGAGCGGCATCTTCTTTGATAGTTAGCTTAGCTGAGCTAACTGACGGTGTTTGTTTCATTTTTTGGGGCTGTTTAAATGAACAAAATAGCAACTCCCGCCGCCTTTTATTGACTTATTTTCCGTTTTTACGGGATAAAAAACGTGTTTTCATTTATCACGATTGGAATGCGTTTTGTTCCGGGCAGCTATTAGCTGCAGCAGGTGGATTTTTCTGTTTGTTCTCTGTTATCTGGTGATTTTTTTGTGGAAATTCAAAACTACAAACGGCTTTAAAGTAAACATACAAGGAGGCCGATTATAACATCGGGCTCTCCAAAGAAGGAGCAAACAAACGAAACAACCTGAACAAATCATACGCTGTTGAAATAGATGGATATCATCGAGGTGAGGTTGTTGGATATTGGCTTTTGACAGATATTCAGGAGATTTCCTCAATAGCTTTGAGGCCGTTTGACCTACTGACCTCAGACTACTAATAATAATCCTCCCAGATGAGGACTATCGGGCTCAGCACTTTAGATTGAAAGCTATTGAAGAAAAAAAATGAAAATTTCCACTATAAAATGCATTAAATTAATTGTGAATGTTCTCTGTTGAACTCCAGCTGTGTTTTTTTCCCAGCTGCTTCTAGGATGAGCGTTCCAGATTACATGCAGTGTGCGGAGGACCACCAGACGGTGCTGGTGGTGGTCCAGCCGGTCGGCATCGTGCCGGAGGACCAGTTCTTTAAGATCTACAAGCGCATCGCCAGTGTGAGGCAGCTCAGCATCCGGGACTCCCAGCGTCTGCTCTTCATCCGCTACAGACACCACTATCTGCCTGAAAACAACGAGTGGGGCGACTTCCAGACCCACCGCAAAGTGGTGGGCCTCATTGCCATCACCACCTGCAGCTCATCACGGGACTGGCCTCAGACGGCGGATCGCTTCCACAGCCAGAAGGACGTGTACACCTCCACGCTGTACGACTCGCGCCTGCTGGTGTTTGGGCTGCAGGGAGAGGTTGCAGAGCAGTCCCGCACAGACATGGTCTTCTACCCCAGCTTTGAGGAGTGCAGTGATGTGGAGCGGAGGGTGGAAGACTTTGTGGAGTCCATATTTATCGTTCTGGAGTCCAAGCGGCTGGACCGGGCCACAGATAAGTCCGGCGACAAGATTTCTCTGCTCTGCGTGCCCTTTGAGAAAAAGGACTTTGTGGGTTTGGACACAGACAGCAGGTGAGATGTTTCTGCAGCCTTCCTCTGTTAACATTTCCTCATTTTTGCAAACTTGTATCTGATTAATGCGTCATCAGCTTCCCACACGTATCAGCCTCTTTCTTTTGTTCATTTTTGTCTGAATTCTTTGCTTTATGTGTCTGTCTTCCTCTTTTTTCATACTGTCCTGTGAGTTTATTGTTGGGTGCAAAAAGGTGAGACTTTAGACTTACTAGTTAGCTGGTTAGGTAGCTAGTTCCCCCTCACTGATCCCATCAGCTCCACCCTGAAGGGCTGCCCTTGATATTGTCATGATTCCAGATGTATCCCTCCTCCACAGATCATCCTAATGTGTTCACACTGCAGGAAACAGGTTTCATAGTCAGTTCTTATGGAGTTTCTTTTCTCCTTTGGGGTAAACTGGTTAAATGTGTCTGTTTTGTCCTTATTTTGTCAGTAGGCTTTACTTTAAGACAGGGGTCACCAACCTTTTTGAACCTGCGGGCTACTTCATGGGTACTGAATCATACGAAGGGCTACCAGTTTGAAATAATAAATTTGCTTAGTTTGCCTTTAGTTATTCATTATTAATAATAATAATGATACTTCTCTATGTGAAGACACTGATTTCATAGCATAATTATCAATAATGACAACAAGCTAGGAAACAGATATCAATATTCAGAACTTTATTAATCTCAACAGATCTTGTCACATTTTGAGGTAATGACCAAATGAAATGTTTTTAACAAAATTATAACAGCACCCGCTGTGCTGTACTCAGACAGACACTTCAGAAGCGCATTTAATTAGAAAAAAAGTCAATTTCCATTACAGTTCTGTGAAAAATGTCCATCCATTTCATACGCCCCCAACACCAGCTCCTCTACGCGCAATAACTTTTTTTTTTCGAAAAATTTTAGTTTTTTTTTTTTTGTTGTAATCTGTGTTTCTATTAAAGATAACTAATAATCAAATATTCTCTGTGTCTCCAAGTGGGAAAGAGAGAAGGGGACGCCTCATTCTTTGTTATTAGCTGCATTTCCATTACACATTTGCGCAAAACTTTATGGAAATTCTTGGAATTTAAAAAAAAAAAAAACGTTTCGAAATGACACTGTTTCCATTAAATCATAATTTTGCGATAAATCACAAACCAACTCACGCGATAAGTCATTAAAAACACGGCGATGAACGACAACAAGTATTTTTTTTATTTCATTCACTGAAAGGGAGCATGTGGGTGACGTCACAGCTCTGTCTGGGGCGCGCGCAGCGCAGCTCGACTCAGAAGAGAGAGAAGTCTGTTCAGCGGTTAAAAGAAAAAGCATTCTAACAGGAAAGAACCAGGACCTTTTTTTCTGTTTGAAAACACGACAACATAAATTCAAGTTTCTGTCACGGCGCACGCGCTCATGAGACTTCAGGCTCCAAGCTGCAAAAGTGCGTCTGTAGATGAAGCGATGAGGAAAGGAGGAGGAGGAGCTGCTTCTGTATGACCCGCAATTTATAAAGCGCTTTGACGCTGCGGGACCTCCCGATGCGCCGGCTGTGCAGCGCTCAGATCAGACACTTCATACCGAGAAGCGCATTTATTTAGAAAAAAGTGTTTCCGCTTTGCGAAAAATGTCTATTTCCTCCTGTAAGCGCAATTTCTTTTTTCGAAAAATGCCAGTTTTTTCGAAACTGTGGTGTTTCCATTTGGATAATTTATTATCCAAATTCCAATTTGCGAAATTTCAGAGTTAATGGAAATGCGACTATTGATTATCTCGTTAAGGAGAAAACGATTTAAAAAAAGAAAAATAGTGGGACAGGCTGTTTTTGGCTTCAGAAATAATGAACATAGTGTGGCGACCCGGGGGTTAGCCCCGCCTTCAGCTCCTAAGACTCATGGGAAGTGGGAAATCTGTGGTGTGTTACATTGCTCACCATGAGTGAGGGAGCTGTGAGCAGAAGTCACGTTCATACCGTTTGGCTGTTAATGTGTGTTTAAAGTAAATGGGTGTTGATGACGGAAGTGAGAGTACCCAGTCTGCTTCGTGGTCTTCTTCTGCCTGAGACTGTTCGGGGTCGTGCGATGTACAGGGCACTGACGTTTCTCCTCCCCAGACAGTGAAAGAGTAACTCGCCTTTTGGGTCCCTGCGGCGTCCCTGCTACTATTAACATACCAGTTAAGTCGGACTATTAACATACCAGTAGAGTCGTTACAATATAGCTTTAAGATATTTCGAATTTTAATCCTTTATGAAGGGAGGTGTGATTTAAAAAAATCGCATCACACTAAAATAAAATTTTCGAGCAGCTCACAAGTGAATTGTGCTATTTTTAGAAGAGGCCCGCGGGCGACGTGTTGGTGACCCCTACTTTAAGAGCTGCAGGTGCTGCTGGAGGCTTTATGGTCAGGTGTTCAGGTGATGCTGACCTGATTAAAGCTGCTGAACAGAAACAAAAAATAGAAAACGTGTTGGTGCCGCTTTAATGTAGGGCCAGAATTGAGGAAAAAAAGTTTTAGTTACATTTTTATGTTCCTCAAAGTTTTAGGACATAAACTTGATCAAACAAAAGGAAATGCTTCTTATTGCTCACACACTTTGTTGTTTTAGTCCAAGTTTAGTGTAAATCTCAGTTTTATTCTGAAAGCTGTGAGTTTTCCTTCATGTTCTTCTCCTTCAAGAGTTATTCATTTAAAACTTCTTTCTGCTGTTATTGACGATCCATTTGTTTTCTGCAACCTGATCTTTGCTAAGTTTAAACGGAACCCTGTTCCGCCGACAGCATCATGACAGTTCTCCTCATGGTTTGCTAAGGCTAAGGCTGGAGCTTCACATGATGGGATGAGGGAAGAAGCCAGCATTTTTCAGAAGAACAGACACTGGCAGCAATAAAGACCGTTCAAATAAACATTTCTTCGTGACAGAACATTAGATTTTCCTGAAATCCTGACTGTTCTGTCTGGTTCCTGATTCCCTGATCCACTTTGTTTTGCTTTGACTTTCCTGTTTTTGGTCTAAAATATTAAGACTTCACCTGAAAGTTCAAACTTCCTGTATCCCTATGATTGCCCCCCTCCCCTTTCATATTAGCTGCTATGGGACAGCTCACATCCTGTGCTAATGAACCCCTCCTCTGTATCTGCCCGCGCTGCCAGCTTCCTCCTGACATAAGAAGAACATGAAGACTGTCTGTGTGTTTGGATTCAGCTGATGCTTCTGCTGCTGTCTGAACTAGTCTTCTGGCTTCTCCTGCCTTACTCACAGGCACTACAAGAAGCGCTGCCAGGGTCGGATGAGGAAGCACGTGGGGGACCTGTGTCTGCAGGCGGGCATGCTGCAGGATGCACTGGTTCACTACCACATGGCCGTGGAGCTGCTGCGGGCCGTCAATGACTTCCTGTGGCTTGGAGGTGAGCGGATTCGTTTCTCCTTCTGTCTAGATCTGCTCTGCTGGGAAGGTTGACCAACAGAACCTTCTATGGTCCGGATGTGTTCTGCTCAGACCATGACTGTTGAGGAAAGCGGCAGAAACAGTTTTTCATTAAAGGTCAGAGATGAAGGAGGACTTCCAGACCTGTGTTTAGACCATTTGCATGTCCTGCAGGTGCGTTAGAAGGGTTGTGCTCGGCCTCCGTCATATTCCACTACCCAGGAGGCACTGCAGGGAAGGCGGCCGGGTCTAAACCCAGCGTCTCACAGCCGGCGGATGCAGGGAAACGCCACAGACCAGGTGGGTGTGTGTTTCCCAAGCAGAGGGACACAGATGGGGAAGTGCTTCTGCTGAGCGCCGCAAACATCTGCTGGCTTTGTGTGTAACCTGCTGAAAGCTGCGGCTGCATTAACTTCTTTAACTCGGCGCTTTTCGCATATCTCGCAAGTTAACTTTTATTCAGCAAAAAACATTTTTTTTCATTTATTGTAGATTCATTTTGATCTAAACAGCCAGAGTGTGTGCTGTGGGTTTCCGCTGAGCCTACGCTGTGAATGGTGTCTCAAAGAGGCGGAGCCTAAACTTTCCCACCTTTAATGTGAAGATCTATGAGGCAATAAAGGAGCTCAAGCAGGAAAGACCGCAGAAATGGGTTTGGATGAAAATAAGAAGGGAATTTCTTTGTTAAGGGAAAAGGAGATTATGTTCCTTTAATGAGAGTTTAACCTGTTCTTCTACACTTTTTGTTTGAGACTTTTGGAAAAGACACTAAAAAAAGAAAGAAATTGTTTCTGCAGGTTGAGCTGCTCATTAAAATGTTTGATGTAAGGCCCTAATAGTTCAGTTTTTTCCACTCATGCCTTCACAATGTAAACAAATCCTTTTATTTATGAGTTTCAGAATTCAGTTAATGTCCATTTCTGATATTCTATCAATGAAAAAAGCAGATAAGCACACTAAATTTGCGAAATGAAATGAATGAAACAGACCAGAAGTTTCCTTTTGAGACAGCACATCAGAAGAGATCTCAGAAAAACAAAGTAAATCTCTGATCTGCAAAAATACTTTTGACGACGTTTAGTTCAGTTCAATTCAATTTTATTTCTATAGATCAATATCACAAAAACGATTGCGTCATTGGGCTTCATGCAGGTAATTTTACAGAAGCAGAAGGTCGGTCATAAAATTTAAACAATAGTTAATTGCTAAACTAAACTGGTTATATCTGCCACTTAGACCCTCCCTCACGGTAAGGCAAAACTCCTAAAAGAACCTAATTAAGAACAGAAGAAGAAACTGAAATGGATCTGTCTGAAATGATTAATTTTTCAGATTCAGTTTAGAGCAATCAGCACTCCACTCTCTTCACGTGAAACCTGGACAATGGAATGTTTTCGCTGGTTCTGTGATGCATGCTGATGTGTGCAGCATGTGGAGGGAGTGGCATCCATTTGAACAGGCTTGTCTGTGCTCTTATTTTGACGGGTGTAAATGACCCCCCCGCTTCAGACTGCAGCTTCTGCTGCGACCGCACTAACTCTGCTAACGTGTGTCATGGAGTGAATCTGCATTTTCTCTCTCTGTCTGTAGGAGCTCAGGAGGTTCTCATTGATCCAGGTATGAACTGTCCAACCAGACGCTGCCTGGACACCAGTCTTGCTGTTTGCTTATGTTCCTGTGCTGTTGTCACTGCATCCTTTTTTATTTAAATCACTTTTATTCTGAGTCACATTAGCTCCGTCTTCTCTCTAAGCTCCAATTTTTCTTCTTGACTCTGTAGTTTTACTTAGAAAAATTTAGTCTCAGTCTTTAGGTCATAGTGGCTGTACTGTTTGTCCTGTTTACTCCTGAACATTCGATCCTTTAGCTGGATGTGAATTCACGGGCTTACCCTCTCCTCCTGGAGATTTCTTTTCTCTAGTCTAGACTCAATCTTTCTTTTTTCCAAACAAACGTGCTGGTGTGCTCCAGCACCAGCAGGGGCAGTAAAGCGCCTTTTAAATATATATATATATATACATTTTATTTTCAAATGTCTTTCCTGTGATTTTCAGGACATTTGTGTGTAGAGTTTAGAGGTTTTTAAATGTACAACATCCATTGGTCTCTTAAGATTTTCTTCTAAAATAGAAGTTTGAAGCTTATGCAAAGCCTCAACGTAAACATAGACGGAGCAGTTCTAAACCAGCAGTTTTATCTGACATTAGAGGCAGATGGCATGGATTATTTCAAATGTTTTCTTGATCTTAGTGCAGTTCCCATAAAAAAGGACCAACTGGTGAATTTGTGTACAGTTCCTTAAAAACAACAGAAGTTACATTTTCAGATGGACCTCAAATGATGTGTAGGTTATTTTTATTTTATTTTATTTTTTTAGATGGTTCCTAAATGCTGTGCAAGTTAGTTTTTTTGGTGGTCTTAAAATACAACATAGGTAAGATTCACACGTTCCCCAAATGCAGTGCAGGTTTGTGACAGTAGGAAGTCTGTATTGGAACAACTGATTTTGTGTTTTCTGTATTTGAGTCTCTCTGAATTTGGAGCTTGGCATGTCAAACAAATGTTTTTAAAACTCAAAGTTTCTTTGCTAAGAACCTTTAAGTTTGAGATTCTTAGCAAACAAAAAGAAGTTCCTGCTCCAGTGCAGTTCAGCTGGTTCTTAGGAGCATGGAAGCTGCTGCTCAGGCTGTGTTTATCGGGGATGGTGTTGCTCGTAGAACGTTTCCATCTTCATAGAGAAAGAAGCTGCTTGTAGCCTCAAAGGCCTTCAGCTGCATCAGACTGTCCGTCTCCGTTGCTGCCGGCGACTCTAAGAACATTTCCAAACGAACAACCTCGTTCTAGTGATGCTTTCTGAGAAGGACATGAACATGTTCATCCGTTTCATATAAATAAAGTTGCAGCAGGTATTTCATGCACTAATTTCATGTTTGCCTGAAATGATCAGACATGAGGGACAGTTTTCAGGTTTAGGTGACTAAAAATCATTCACACTGTCACATACCAGGTGTGGATTTCATCCTTCATCCTAACAGTATTCTATTTCATGCTTCAAATAAACTGTGACACTTACTATATTTGAAGTTGATTCTAGAAAACTTCAGGACTTTTTTCTTGAGTTCTTTGTTGATGGTTTCAGAGATCAGCCTACAAAAGAAATTGTTGACTGTAGTTTAAAATCATGATTTCAGTTTTAGTTTCAGCTGCAAAAATAAGATTTGAGTCCATTTTCACCTTCAGTCTCGAACATAGACTTAGTGTGATGGATGGTCTTCACCCCTCTGACGGGTGCTGAGGCTTTATAAAGAAGGGCATGATGGGAGCTAATGTGTCTTCATTTGTTCTGGTTGTCCTGTGCTTTGGGATGGGAAAGGTCCTGTGGTTCCATCTCTGATCGGTGACTTGGTTTCTGTTGCAGGCGCTCTCACAGCCAGCGGCATCAGTGCCGACACCAGCGCAGAGATCGGCCGAGCAAAGAACTGCCTCAGCCCCGAGGACATCATTGAGAAATACAAAGAGGCCATCTCCTACTATGGGAAGGTAGGAAGCGAATGTGGAGCGCTGTGGGAGAACAGAGTTTGGGTTTTAGGTAGGGCTGGGAATCACTGGGTACCTCACGATACGATACAATACGCGATACATGGATCACGATATCGATAATATCACAATACTGCAATAATTGGTAAAAATCCTCTAATAACTAACATTATATAGAAGAACATGTTTTATGGGAAAATATATCCTCATTTATCTTTTTTAGCTTAAACACAATCATAATAAACAACTTTTCTTATTTTGTACAACAAATTATATAAACTTTTGTGCAACATTGCTGAAATCAGTAATATGTCTTTGAAGAGCATTGACACCAATTGAATTGGAATTATCTGTCAAATTCAATGTCAACAATAGTAAACATGATCAGCAGTGACACTACTTAGTGCAGAATTGTTGTAAACAACAGAACAAAAATTGAATAAGTCAAGTAGTGACAGCTATCTACCTCTAAAAGAACGTCACACCAAAGGATGATGAATATAATGTTTTACAGCCTCTCTCAAAATTGACCTAATTTTTTGTGCACTTTTCTCTCACTTGAAAAGGGCTGAGCATCCAAAAATGAAGGCTGATTTACTCAGACTGTCACTTGAGATTATTTTTCCAATTTTTATCATTTTTCCATTTGGTCAGTCAGCAGTCAATAGGTAAAATCCTTAAAACACACATAATAATGGCAATAAATATAATTTTAAGTGCTTCAATTAATTAGCATTCTCCCTAATTTTACAGTGAATTCATGCACTTTATTTTAATTACATTTAAATTTCAGTTTATACATCAAATCCTGCTTTATTTATTTAAGAATTACTTTAAATTAACATTAGCAACAAGTAATTACATTGTTTGAAAACGTCACATTATAAATTTATCAAAGTTACACCGTACAGCAGCAGGTTAAACATTGAAGTGCATGAAAACGAAAATTCCAACGGTACCTGAAGTACACAGACAACTGCGAAGCACGCGCCCAGTTCCCACAGCAAACAGGAAGTAAGTGATCGCTGACATTCTAGCGCTCGGACAAAGTCACTTCTTACCGGCTGGATCTGCTGGATCTACAGATGGATGATAAATGCTGACAGGTAGACATGCTTCACACACGCGCTACAGAGCCTGTATCTCTCTGGTGCTTCTCCCGAATGAGGGCGTGCATCGCTATTAAAAGTCAGACGCAGCGCGCCCATCTGCTTAATAGTTCTGCCGCGCGACTCAGATGCTCAGCGCAACAGCCTCTTCAAATGAAAAATATAATATCGATACTTGGTGAGAACCCATCGAGAATCGATCGCAGGACTAAATATCGCAATATATCGCATTATCGATATTTTGGCACACCCCTAGTTTTAGGCAGGTCTGGAGCGAAGTGCCCTGGATGTCTAGTGAGCATCTGTGCAAGTTCCCAAGTCTGTCCACTCGGTCTGCATGTCCTGCACTCGTGAGTTCTTTTCTCTGCTCATCAGCTGAGCTCACAAGCTTCCACTGTTTTTCACTCAGTACAATTGAGATCATTGTGCTGCTCCACAGCATTCACACAGCAAACGTCCCAGACGTTTACTGTGGTCCTAAAGGCTGATTTAATGGTTTCTCGTGTCAGCAGAGCTTTGTAGAGTTCTTCCAGAAGCCCGAAAGCTCTTTGTTTCTTCGTCTTTCACAGCCAGCTCGTCCTCCTCAGCGGCTCTGGTGTTGCAGCTCGTCTGTGGGGCTCAGAGGAGTTGAGGTTTAGAGCTGCTCTGCGGGAAGAACCGCCTACTTTCAACTCTGCACAGACGACTGGCTCGTCATTTTCCTGAACTTTCTCCAGCTTTTTCATATTCACAATTCCATTTTGTTGATCCTCCCCCCATGGGGCTGCTTTGGATCTTCCATCAATCTTTCTGTCTGCTTCGATAAAACTTTGCTTCTTCGCTTCCTCCATGCTGCTTCACCCTCCGACTGTGAGCTCAGAAACGTCCTTAAAGATGCTCAGCGGCCCGCCTCCCAGCGACTGTCTGTTTGGGGGCTTCAAACCGCTTCTGAGTATTTTGGGGGATCATTTGTCATCCATGGCGGGAGTCTTCAGAAGATTTGCCGTCTAGATGTTTTATTTGTTCTCCAGACAACTCCAGAGGTTTACTCCGACAAAGAGATCTTCAGTTTTAGAGGTGATCCTCTGGTTCTCATCATTTCAACTCTCCATCAATATTGTCAAATTTTCTGCAGCAGCAGGTCCTGAGGGTTCAGCTGTTGTGATCATGCTTCAGAAGCTGATGCCTCCAGCATTCGGTTTTAGTCCCAAACCTGCTGTTTTTCCATTAATGATCTGCAACAGCATTTATTTTCATAGGAGGAGCCTTGCTTTGGGGCTGCACTGAAGTGTTTTCTGCTAGCCAGCAGAGGGCAGTGTTCAATAAGACATGAAGGCATCAGCTGGCATGACAGCTGCTTTATTACACAGAAACACATGGGGATACTATGTAGCATCAAGTGTGAGAGCGCATATATTAACTGGAAACTAAAGCTTATTAGTCACTGATAACCTTTGAAAGCATCCTCACATCCGTGCATCTCTACAGCTCCACCGGCCCACTGCACAATTACATCTTATCTGATCAAAGAGTCAGTAATGCGCTGAAAAACTGGTCATTTGGCATAAATCTGTTGTGTTTCTCATAGTGTGCCTTGGCCTGGTCACCTTAAGTGTTTTTTCTGAGGCAATGTGAGGTAAAAACAGACACAGAGGCTTCATGAACTCTCAGCTGCAGTCCTGAAAGTCCAGCGCTTCCGCCTTTGCAGCCGGGCTTACCAGGGTCAGAAGTGGATGAGAAAACATTTCCTCTGATTATCAGGGGGTTGTAAAACTCTTTGACCCTTCATTTTCCATCAACACCGTATTTTCCAGTACAAGAACGCCGGAGTGATCGAGTTGGAGGCCTGCGTAAAAGCGGTTCGGGTCCTGGCCATCCAGAAGAGGGCCAGGGAGGCCTCGGAGTTCCTGCAGAACGCCGTCTACATCAACCTGGGCCAGGTAAGGTGCCTATGGAAACATTTTCCAGCTGCTCTGGATAAAGAAAATAATCTGGAACTGAAGTGAACAGCACAAGCACACTACAACACCCCTGCACTCATCTTTTCTCCATCAGACCCCCATCCTTAAACGTGCCAGAGTCCTTCCTCTAAGCCAGTTAGATAACTCCTCCTCCAGCATTCCTCTTTCTTCATATGAAGCTTTTGGTTAAAGTACCTGTGAAAGGGGCATCATTCATTGTCTGCTTTCTCTGTGTTTCTTTGAATAATTAATTCAGTTGTATTTATACAGCCCAACATCACAAAAACAATGGCTTTATTGAGCTTCATGCAGGTAAATGTACAGAAGCAGAAGGTCAGTCATAATAACAATAGCTAATTGCTAAACTAAACTGGTTCTCCCTGCCCTTAGACCCTTCCTCCCGGTAAGGAAAAACTCCTAAAAAAATCTGGATTTAGGAAAAAAAGAAGAAACCTTAGGGATGTCCACATGAGTGAAAGATCCTGAGGTGAGCCAGAGGAGTGGTCCACAGCCAAGAACAGGAGCACAGATGATCCAAATGGAATCTGAAATCTCTCCCACTGCCCCGGAGGAGAGTGGGAGAGAGGAACAGCATGTGAATCCCACTGCACCAAAAAGAAGCACAGATAACTAAATATAATGAATAATAAAGAGTAGAAGAGAGGAGAAGTAAATGAGAATAGTGAACAGAACCCCAGAGCTGATGTGGAGAATAACAATGACAGAAAATCTACAATTTTTAGCATATCAATATTAATCTAAACCCTTAAGAGCTACAGCAGAGGGAATTGACATAACACAGGGGCTTGGTGGCTGAAGGTTCTACCTCCAACTGTACTTTTAGAAATTCTAGGAACTACAAGCAGTCCAGCATTTTGTGAACGAAGTGTTCTGACTGGTTGGTAAGGAACTATGAGATCTCTAATATGGGATGGGGCCACACCATTCAGAGCCTTATAGGTTAATTTGAACTTGATCCTGGATTCAACTGGGATCCAGTGGAGAGAAGCTAACACAGGAGTGATGTGTTCTCTTCTTAATAATTCAGAAGGACTAAATGTTCAGAAAACATTCAAATATCTCATCTGAGCCTTTTGAAAGTCTTAGTGATTTAATTGGGGGGCGGGTTCCAACTGAACTGGCCTGATGTAATTATTCTAGATATATTCTGAATAGGAGTTCTCAATAGGAGTAATTTTCTGAAGGTTTTGAGAGGAAGTGCCTGTTTTCAGAGCGGTCACCTTAAATCTCCAAGTATTGGTGGATTTAGCTCCATGTGGAGGGGAGCTGCTCCTCTGTGGGACAGCCGGGCTTCATTTATCCACCTGCTCTTCTTCTGTTGCTCCACAGCTCAAAACTTCAATCAGATTTCTTGGAGAGAGAATCCGTCCTTCCCTCCTCTGTTCATGCAGTAGGAGAACATGTGATAACTGAGGATTCATTGACAGCTGAGGTTTCAGCGAGCAGGAATCGGTTTAAGAGGGCAGGTTTTAGGGGTTGTGGGGTCTGAAGGGGTCGGGTGTCTGCTCTGAATGGCACATCATTTAAATGTTTACCACAGCATGCTCTCCTTCTGCCTGGGGGTATACGTACACCCCCTATAGTGTCACAGATGTGCTCTAAGAAATGTGACACAACCTGCCATCAAACACGGAGCTGCATGCACCAGGGCGACTGATGAACTCCACCTCTAACCTGACCTCACCTAAGCTGTGATGACTGACGCTCTCAGAGCGACGGCTCAGAAAAATGCAAAACCCATCTGGAAAGTTAAAGTAGAAAAAATGACCAAAAAGACTTGATTTCTTTGAAAATATTAGAGCTTCATACCAGTGCCTGCTTGAAAAACTGGGGGTGGGGGTCCATATAGAAAAACATTGGATGCAGATTATGATTCATAAATTAAATTTTCTCCCATAACACGGCCCAATGTTTCATTTCTTTTTTTTATTTTTCTAAAATAAAAAAAAAAGTCAGATTATGTTTGAAAAAATACTTCAAATGCTTCAATAATTTGTGAGGTTTTCCTGTTTCTATGAGGTAAAGTTTGACAAAAGAAGCAGGCAAGATCATCAGCTTCAGTGGCTGAAAGAATCAGAAATCCAAACTCCTCCGTGTGTCAGAGCAGAGCTGCTTCCTGCTTTGTGAGCCCCGCCGGCCTCAGCTCAAGCACAGGAGATCTGCTGCAAACAGAGATGGATGTATAGAGAGAACATGGAGAAAGCTCTGATGAACGAGCATTCTAGTACTACTTGAATGCATCACTTACAGACGATTCAGTGAGATGTGAAGTAAGTGTCACCAGAGATCCGTGCGTAACTGAAGTTTCGTGTGTGTGTAAGAGGTGATTTGGGCATAGTTTCTAAAGATTTGCGCGTGTAATTAGTTTCAAGCTGTTGTATTTTTAATTTGTGCATGTGTAAATTTATTTTGTATTTTTTTTTTATTTTCTTTTTTAATTTTCTTACTTATGCACAAAATGTAATATATGAGTTACAAACACTCACCCACAAATCCAAAGTAATGCACAAATCCTGATTTACGCACGCACAAATCAGAGTGAGTCTATTTTCTCTCCATAGGGATATAACAATTCAGTCAAGCCACGATTCCATTCCATTCACAGTTTTGAAGTCACTATTGCAATTTTTTTTTCAACACAATGAATTAAAGGTATTTTAAGGCCAAATATGTTTTCTTTTTGCCCCTTAGATCAAACTGTCTAAGATAATAAAGATATTCTCATAAAGAATATGATTTCTTTCTTGGTTTTGTAGGTTTGACTACTTAAAAAGAAATTGACAGTCTGTCATCCTGATGGGAGATTCATTTGAACAGTAAGAGATAGAAAATCAAGAAATCCACTTCAAATAATTTATATACATTTATTTGCATTTCACTGAGGGAAATAAGTATTTGAACCCTTTAGTCAGAAAGATTTAGTACTTAGTGGCAAAACCCTTTTGGCAAACATAGAAGTCGGATGGTTGTTGTAGTTAATGATCAGGTTTCTGCACAGATCAGGAGGAATTCTGGTCCACTCTTCTTTATAAATGATTCCTAAATCATTCAGATTTGGTGGCTGTCTTTTAGTAACTCTGAGCTTCAGCTCTGTCAGAGGTTTTCTAGAGCAGTGGTCCCAAACCACCGGGCCGCAGACCCATTGCCACCGGGCCGCGGAAGAATTAAGGAACTTTTTTTTTTAGTCAGAAATCTTTTATTTTGAAAATCAACCGGGTTTTCTAGATTATATTGAGCGCTAAAAAGTCCAGCGGCGTGTTACACGAGAAAAGCTGCATGTGGAACCTTTCTCCGCGAATGGATGGGATTAGTGCAGCAACAGAAGAACAGACGGAAAACAGGTGATTC
>NC_050522.1:3409394-3430077 GCF_002922805.2 Oryzias melastigma | reverse complement strand
TTTGTTTAACGATCGTTTTTCTTTTTTTCACTGTTTTGATGTAGTTTATAAATAATAAGTTCCATATATGCGCATAAAACCACCAACCAAAGTTTCATCTTCGCCGCACTTTTCCAGCTTCAGCCTGATTTAGATGCAGCCGTCTGAGGAGCGCGAGACAAACTTCAATGAATGTTATTGTATTTTCATACAGATAAAAAGATCCACCTGTTCACTTGTTAGGATGGTTATTTATTTTAAATACCGCTGAACGCGCTTCTCACGTGCATCTGATCAGACTGTAACCTGGCCGCGCAGGTGAAGTAACGCTGCTGCGCGCGAGAGGGACACGCGCAGTTCTCCAGCGGCGTCACCCAAATGCTCCTTTTATCTCAACAAAAATGAATAAATGTAAGTAAATCCAAAAGGACCGCTGACAGAATCAAATGTTGGAATGGTTCTCCCTCAAAGGCTTCAATAATGACTTGTACAATTCTCCCGAGCCGCCGTTATTAAAGTAGAAGCTGTTTACATCCTGCAGTCTCGTGGTCGAGGCGTGGAAAGAGGCGGACGGTTGCAATAAACTCACTCCTGATTGGTGACAGTACTTCCTGTAGATTCCATGACTCAGCTATGACTCAGACCAATCGCTGAAGATGGGTTGCAAATGGCGATATCCGTTTCAGGAAGTGACGGTGAAAGCGGCGGCCTACTTGCCCCCCCCACCGCCCGGGCCGCGGAATAACTCCACACTGGCTGACCGGTCCACAGCCCCAAAAAGGTTGGGGACCACTGTTCTAGAGGATTGAGGTCCAGAGTCTGTCTGGATTACTCTATGATCTGTCTCTTCAGCCACTCTTTGGTTGCCTTGGCTGAATGTTTGGGGTCATGATGCTGTTGCAAGTTACATCCACCGCCTATTTTAATGTTCCTGGTGGAGGAAAACTAGGTTCTGGCTCAGGATTTGACATTTTTTTAAAGTACATTTCTTAATTTTCTTTGATTTTCTATCCCTCACTGTTCAAATGATTCTACCATTAGGATGACAGAGTGTCAATTTCTTAAGTAGTCAAGCTTAAAAAATGGCAAATACTTATTTCCTCCATTGTATATAAAAGAGAGCAAATATATTTCCATCTGATCCACAGTTGTCTGAAGAGGAGAAGATACAGCGCTACAGTATCCTGTCGGAGCTTTACGAACTGATCGGCTTCCATCGAAAGTCTGCATTTTTCAAGCGCGTGGCGGCCATGCAGTGTGTGGCCCCTACCATCCCCGAGCCAGGCTGGAGGGCCTGCTACAAGCTGCTGCTGGAGACCTTACCTGGATACAGCCTATCTCTCGACCCCAAGGACTTCACCAAAGGTGTGATCTGATGATTGAGTGGTGAAGGAGACATTGTCATGCTTCTCCTCCTCCGTGGTTCTCTTTGCTCAGACCAGAGTGAGGCCCCGGCTGACATGAGCTTATGTGAAGCTCTTTGGTGGGGGCCGTGTGATAAGCCTCCTGGCTCTGCAGACTGTTGACCTTTGCTGGGCACAGCTGCTTCGTGGTCAGCAGCAGCAATAAAAGGCAGAGCTGAGGCTGAATGGAGCAGCTCAGAGACGTCCATATTTTATCTGTGGATGGTGATTGGAGGCTTTGGGAGCAGATTTCTCACCGAGATGCTGTTAATCTTTGAATTTGTTTCCTTTATGAACACTGAATGAATCGCAGCTGTGAGAGCCCAGCCTGGAATTACCCACAATCCTCTTTATGTTGTATTCTCCACACAGGAAAGTTGGATCATCTGATGACATAAATTAATGATAAATCTCTTCGATTCTTGCTATTTCTAGTTAAAGCAATTTTCATTTAGTTTGTGGCTTTTCTTCATAAGACAAACTCGTTTTTTTTTTTTTTTTCGGGGCTGAACAGAATGAACTCTGGGCATTTTTTTGGAAGCCATTGGTCCTCAAGCATGAGTCACCTCTTGTCAGTTCGGCTGTGGATTAGGCAGCACTTATTATTGTTACCACACAGCTACATTAAATATGTGAACAAACAATACAATGCATTTCATTTCGAAACAATTTTATAATGGGATAAGCCGATTTGATTGACAACTTGCCTCAGACAGATCGATCTTGTTGGGTGCTAGGAATAGAAATCTATTCATGGATTAAGTCGATCAATCGCTAAACCCTTAGAATCATCATTGGTAAATTCTGGGAGTTCCATTGTCTCTGGTATACGAACCTTTAGAAGTCGAAGCCTTCAGGAATGCAGCGGCGAGTCAGGCTGAAATGTGGGTGGAGTCACAGGTCAACGCCACTGCCAGCTGCTTTCCAAGATTCTTGGCATTTTTGGTTTCCATGGCAGCAGAGCGTCATGCGTGTTCCTGATGTAGCCATGCCTGTGTTGTTGGGGGATAAGTCCCAACTCTTTGATGCAAATGTTTGTTTCAGAACCCTTACAAAAATGGTCCAAATGAAACCCTTGGAGACAAACTCAACCTTTCCCATGCCTCCATCAACCGAGGAAATAACATCACTGTGTCGGGAACTACCAAATGTGTGAGGATGGCCCACAAGCAGGGCACTTCCTGCTGCTTCATACTAGCATGATCCTGGAGCGAAGGAATGTTTAGATGAAAAAGGTTAAAAACCTTCAGGTGGTTCAGTTCTGCTTTATTCAGTTCATCCATGAGACTCTGGAGGAGGAAAACTGCAATTTAACCACAAACAATCCATATTTACTTCACTTTCAACACTAATACTGCAAAGGATTGTGAGATTGAATGTTGGTCTGTTTTTTTAAGAAAGGATGCTCCAGTGTTTAAAGGAGAGTCTGACAGAAAAGGAGAGGCTCGGTTACTGGGTTAGGATTCCTGGTCTTGGAGCTCAGACATGTTTCTGCAGTAAAACAGTCTTGACATCCATGGGTTGGTGGTGGAGGGGGGCAGCATCATATCTGGGGTGTTGTAGGAACACTGCTGTAACCAGAGCAGCATGTGCCTGGCGTGCTCTGGCCTAGTCTTTCTTCAGCATCCCTGTTGGAGAGATTTTGGCATGACACATCATGTCTGCTTTGTGTTCTCGTTTCCTTATAGAGAATCATCAGCTTCACTTCCCAGAAAATAGAAAGAGTTTTTAGCCCCCAGAGGTTTTATGTAAAGTAACCAGAGGGTGTTGGTCTCTCTTATCGTGAAAATGATCAGAGAGGAGCTTTAAGAAGCAGAAAAAGGAAATGGTCTTTTGAGTGAGGCATTATGTGGCGCTCAGTCTCTCCTCTTTTTGACCATCAATTCAATTCAATTCAATTCAATTTTATTTATATAGTCCAATATCACAAATTCAATTTGCCTCATTGGGCTTCATGCCTGTAGTTTTTACAGATGCACAGATGGAGTCATAAAATATGCACAATAGGTAAAAACTAAACAGACTATAAAGAACGGTCATCCCTGTCCTTAGACCCTCCCTCGCGGTAAGGAAAAACTCCTAAAAAAACCTGAGTCAGGAAAAAAGAAGAAACCTTAGGGATTCCCACATGAGGGAGAGATCCCATCCCAGGACGGACAGGCGATACCAGAACGGTTAAAGAAAAGTTAGCTGCTAAAACTGCATATATGAGTAGAGTTCATTCATATAGAGCTGAGGGACGAGTGATGATTAAGTCCATAGTCCAGATGAAGCAGAACTGCAGTCCACGACCAGGAGCAGGAGGACAGACGACCCACCAGGAATCACTTCCTCATCAACAGGCTCCCTTCAGCTCTAGTCTTTGTTTCACAGAGACATCTGTTCTAGCCTTGTTAGACTGTCAGAACATTTGTGTGAGTGTGCTTTACTGAGTTATGAGTTCAGCTCCTCTCCTGATGGAACGTGGTTTTTCTTGTCCCCTCACACGGCAGTTCAGAGGCTGCCTGAGGACTCTGTGTTTCCTGCGAGGGTTTGCATGACGCTGCAGCTGCTTCACTCAGGCAACGCACTCATTATCTTGGGTGCGTTTTAATTGGATTTCAAGGCACCTCCAGTTCAGGTCTGAAAATACCTCAAATTAAACCGTTTCTGTCTTCAAGCGAGAGCAGCTCCCTTAGAAAAATTCAGCGTGTCCTCTGGATTACTGTGGTGCAGATAAGTGCCGGATTTGGCAGACAGGTGGATGTCAGCTATTTTTAGCCTGGTTAGTGGGTGCAGTTTCTCACCAACGGTAGAAAGTGCTTATGAGGGGGAAAGCATGTGTTTGTTCAGACAGCTGAAGGAGTCGGGCCAGGTAAGAACCGCAGCAGGGATGTGCTGATAACCCTAAAGCAGCAAAGTGATGTCAGTTGGAACGCATCATCAAACGTCCCTCTCACTCTCATTTTCCTGTCCTCCACAGCAGGGATGGAAGGGTGGGGTTACTTCACTGACTGGATGGATGAGAGAACTAGCCTGAAACTGAGTTGGTTTATAAAAAAAGTCCACCATGAAGTATCACAAATAATTCACAGAAAAGTGTCTATTTGCTAGAAATAAACTGCATCCACTGCTGCTCTTTAGATGTCCCCTCCTGAGACCATGATCGGTCACTAGTAAGGGGCTCCACAATCTAACCTGCCAAATTCTAGTGCAAAGTCACTTGTTCTGGGAATTCCCCATTGACTGCATAGGCACTGGACAGCTCGGGACCCCTCCCCCCTTTCGTTCCAAACAGGAAGTACCCACGGGCTCCTAAAAGCCAAAATCCCATAGACTTCTACAGTATAGTATTACTTCACTGAACTGACTTCATTGTCTTGGAGCTGAAAGGAAGCTGTTTTCTGTGTGTGACATCACACTCGCTCAGTCCAGTTCTCTGATACAGCCAATTGGTTAGTCAAGGGTCTTGATGAGTAAGTGATGAAACTTTGGCTTAATTTTTTTGTTTTTTTTAACTCAACTTGTAAGTTAAATAAATTCCTTTTCAACAAGTGAAGTCAATATTATAAGCCCAAACTACAGAATAAACCAACCCTTTGTTGTTACTATGAAAACCACAGACACGTGTTTCATTTATCCTTTCATTCATCTTCTTTTGCCACTTTGTCCCTTTCAGGGTTGCGGGGGGGCCGGAGCCTAACCTGGCTGCTGATGGGGGTTTCATTTAGTTTCCAAAATAAAGAAACAAAATGATCTGTTGTGCCAGAACATTTTAGCCTCATACGTCACCGATGAGCTGCTCAGACAAAAAGAAACGCTAAAATAACCAGCAGAGAATGAACTTTACCTTACAGGTGGATGCGTTTGCATGTCTCTGTTTATGGTCATTTTACTATGAAGCCCTGGAATATTGGAATGATGGACTGCTGCTTAAGCAGACAAGAAATTCATACAGAAGTAAAGGTGACTTTCAGAATAAAACATTGGAAAAACTTGAGTGGTTTTGTTTTGTGTGAACAGCAGCAGATGTCAGCAGGGCGATTGGTCAGCCTTCAGCGTGTGAATGTTCTTGTCTCTTCTCAGGCACCCACAGAGGCTGGGCGGCTGTTCAGATGCGACTGCTGCACGAGTTGGTCTACGCTTCGCGCCGCATGGGCAACCCTGCACTGTCCGTCCGACACCTGTCCTTCCTGCTGCAGACCATGCTGGACTTCCTCTCTGATCAAGGTCAGCTCCCTAAAAAAGTCACACATTAAAATAGAGGTGACCAGACAGCTGCTCCTGTCCAGGTTCCTGAGGTGGGCGCTGAAGCAAAGCCTGCTGGAGGAAGTAGAGTAGAAGTCTTGACTCTGTGCAGCCAGAAGGTTATTACTACAGCAGAGTGATCCACATGATCCATAAGAGAGAGTCCAATGTTCGCTCATAAGAGAAACCTGAGGAAAAAAGTTATGCTATTGCACCTCTGATACTGCAGTGAGCTCTTTGTTTTCCTGTGTGTTGTGTGAGGTGAGTTTGTGTGGATGTTTGTCCAACACAGCAAAGCCTCATGTGAAGCTTTATCCAGTGATGATGAACACAAACACTTCAGTTTATCAAATTTACAATGCAAATATTTTAGAATCTGAATCAGAAAATCAGAAAAACTTTATTGGTCCCAGAGGGCAATTCATTTGTAGACTACCAGTGCAGTTTCTCACACACACAACACAGTCACATTAATGTGTCAGACCATCATAGTTATATGAGTGCTCCTTAGCTCCGTAACATCAGCATACAGCAATACATCACCTCAGCAATAATCTCAAAAAACACTTTTATCTAAGTTCAACAACGTAATTGCTGAGGGCACAAAAGACTGTGAAAAACGGTTGGTTTTTCGTGCCGGAGCATAAAATCGACGCCCTGAAGGCATCAAAACAAAGTCAGGAGTCAGAGGATGCTGGGGCACATGCAGGATGCTCTTGGCTTTCTTCAGCACCTGTTCCTTCCACAGAGAGGGAAGGTCCCTCAGTCTAACACCAATTATTTTAGAGCGGGTCTTGACAATTATTTTATTTTTTTAGCTCAGTCAGATGTTTCTTGTGGCATTTCTGGGCTTACCTGTATTTATACAGCACTTTTCCTGCTTTCAAGCAAAGTGTTTTCTGCAGTAACATAAATAACAGTAAGATAAAATAAATAAAAATGCATTAAACACATTAAAAATCCAGCACACATACACATCCTACAAGTACAATCAAAAAAGGTGTAAAATCAAATAAAAACATGTGGACATGTAAGAACCAAGTAAAAGATGAGTTTGAAGCTTTTTCTTAAAAACCTCCACAGTGGATGAAGCCCTCACATCCTCAGGCTGTTCCACAGGTGAGGTCCGCAGTGCTGAAATGTGGGCTCACCATGATGGGTTTTAGTTCTTACTTTTGGGAGCCCCAGCAGACCTGCACCTCTGGGAGGGTCATAAACTAAAAGTCAATCTGATAAAAATGAAGGTCCAATACCATGTACGGCCTTGTAAACCAATCAAAGAACCTTAAAATCGGCCCTAAAGCTGACTGGAAGCAAAGATTTCAGAATTGGAGTACTGTGCTCCTTCTTTCTGGTCCTGTTAAAAGGCCTGCAGCCGAGTTTTGGAGTAGCTGCAGCCGATTGATAGTTTTTTTAACACTAGAAAAAAGAGCATTGCAATTATCTATTCTAGATGTTTTAAAAGCATGATTGAGATTATTCTACTTGTAAGGTAATATTTCACCTGCGTACGCCTTGAAAACACCCATCTTTAATCCTCTGGACATTTTAAACCAGGTTTGGTGAGTGCAGCCACCTTCAGGCTTCGGGTCTGATCGTTGTGTGGTTCTGCTCATCTCGTTCATCTGTCATCTAATGCTTCTTCCTGGTGGATTTATATTGGACCAAATGTGTTTAAAATAAATGAGCAACTTCTTCTGTATCCAAGCAGCCCCATACCATCACACCTCCACCTCCATGCAGAGACAACTGAAACAGATGCTCAGAAGAAATGACTGCTAGTCTGTTGTCACATAGATTTCCTGTGGGTTCTTTATCTCTGCTGTCGGTAAATAAATGAGGAAACAAATTTATTTCATATTTTTTTATTACTGCACCATTGCAGACAGTTTTCAAACCAGTTTAAGAGAGAAAAACTCTTTCCTTGAAAAATTCCTCCCCTCATCATTCATGTTCTGTCACAGCCCCCACCTTACAACAATCATCTCAACACTGAACGCTCTTTTAAAAGCACAATCGAGCTGTCATACACACATTCAAAGCAAAAACACACTACAGCCTCCAACAAATATGAATATGTCTGCTTTACATGCATCCATGCACACCTCCCCACACACAAACATGCACATGCAGTTATGCACATTTACATACACACGTTTTGCACTTTTTTCTTTTTTCTTTTTTTTTTTACTTGTCCTGTCCAACAGCTGAGCCAACAGATGTGGGCTGAGAGCTTCTTGTGTTGGGCAGATTTTACTGTCACAACAGGGATTTATTCAGTATAAACCCCTGTTGTATTTAATGCTAAACTTTATTTATCTTGATCAGTTTGTATCTTTTTTTTTGGGCCGGACGGAAAAGAAGAGGGAGGTAGGGGGGGTAAAAGAGGGGGGTTTAGAAAAAAAAAGATGGTAACAGAGGGAAACGACTTCATAAAACATCCTGGTCTAAATAATAAACTAGAATGGGCGGGGCGTGTCTACACACACACACTCTGTAGTTACACACACACCTGTTGGTTGAGATAGCCTCCACATTTAAACTAGTCAGAATGTACACAATATAACTGCAGCTCACACACTTAATCGTACAAACAGACACAAAGCCTTTCATTCTGTCACACATACTATTAGTGCAAAGGTGAGCTGACACCTGTGCTCAGGTGAGTCTTTATGTTTTGCTAAGATGGATGATAATAGAATGTAGAAAGGGGGAGAGCGCCCGGTTATCGACAAAGACCCCCCGCCGGGGCAGCAGCAGCAGCAGCCCAGACCCCCCAACACCCATTAGGGGGCCGTGGAGAGAATCCGCCCACCGGGGAATCCAAACACCCAGACCAAGGCACGCGGGGCCGCCACAGAGGCCCCCCACACCCAAGAGCAGGAAGGCACAGGAACACAGAGAGCGAGGACTAGTTCTCGAGAGCAAGGACCGGATTCCGCACCACCGAGACCTGGACACCCCCAGGCTCCGATGTAGTTTGATCCTCTGCTAGATCTTAAATCTCGGGGATCCCACTCCCAGCGTGGGGAGGAGACTGCCGGGCCCAGGAGACCGGCACCCAAGAGACTAGACCACCAGGCCGAGGTTCCCCGCCCCCCCGCCAGGGATGGGGTAGGGGACAGAAGGTCGAAGGTCCCACCTTCCTTGTGTGATGCATGCGTGTTTGTTTGTTAGAGTGTATATTTGTGGTGTTAGAGGTGTGTGTACTAAAGGTGCAGTTAAAATTGGTGAGAAGGCCTTAACAGGGCATCTCCTGATTTCTCGCAGATCAATCAGCAGCTTTTCCTCAATTTTGTTATCCCATATATCATCCTCAACTGAAGAAAACAATTAGATGCATTTCATTAAAGAAAATATAATTTAACATGCAGTTTCCATTTTTGCTGATTTTAAATTATAATATAAAACACTTTTTAATTAATATTTATATTCAATTATCATTAACAATGAAGATGAGAGGCAACAGAGAAAAGACACGGAGTCATCCAAGAGTCCATGCAGGCTTTTTTAAAGCTTCTGTGTTTTAATTTTGTCTGTGAAAAGCTGTGATTGTGCCTCACAGTTGCTGCTCTCACTGTTGAGAAAATGCAAACTCAAATGAAAGCCAACTTTTCTCCCCTTTTCTGCTCTTGTTTTTAGCCAGTTATGGTCCTTAGGTTCAGAGGCACAGATGTCCTGTAGTCTGTGTTCGCTTCATGGTCTGGAACATTCAAATATGCCCTCATGATGCACTGTCAGCAGATGAAAGTAAATCAGGGATCTACTGCCTATGAGAAGAAAGCTGACCTTTTTCTCCAGAGTGGATCTTTCTGTAACAAACACCAGTTGGGTTTCGCCTCAATGTGGAGCTGCCATTCAATCATAAACTCAGAACAGTTAAACATTTCAGGTTATTGTTTATTTCAAAATATAGTTCTACACGTGATAAATACTGAAAGACCACAGATTAAAGCGCAGGCTTAAAATCCTGGAGCCAGAAGGTGACAGCAGGGAACATGCAATTTGTTGTTATCATCTATCCCATCATTTATCTACTGAAAAAACAATTATTTTTCCCCCATGAAGTTTTCTTTTAGTTTGGATTCTATCCATTAATTTTCTTAAAGATTTTCAAAGCTTCGTTTGGAAATGATCATTTAAAGGATCAATTACATAAAAAGTCTATGTAGAAACGCACGTGTCAGGCTTTCATGTTTAAAACTTGTGTTCATGCTACGCAAGTTTTTATGACTGTTTTCAGGCTACAGAATACACAGCCTTTGAATGCAATTTCAACCAGTTGAACTTTGACCTATCGGGACTCAGATTTGGTAATGCCACACCATTTAAAATTCGATCATGGAAGTGAAATACATTCCGTAGTTGTAGGTTGTGCCCATCCAGAATTTTTTGACACCAAGTCTTACATGTATCGCAGACGGATCTGGCCCACCACCTCTATTAATTTGATGTCTATTATGCTATTAGCCCAATGTTATCTTGGGCTTATTTCTAGCTTGTATAATTTTGACAAAATATATTTTTACTAAAAGTAAAATTTTGAAAGTCATTTAAGGTTTGAATTGATTTTTTTCTTCTATATTCCTACCCGTTTTTATTCATAGGAATTAAAATAATACGCTTTTAAAGTTTTAAAAATGTAGTTTTAGAGTGTTCAATAAATGTTTCTCCTGTTCGGTGTGCTTTGGATTTGGGCCCCTTGTGCGACTCAGTTTGACACCCCTGATGTATTGGAATAGAGCCGTGAAAGAAAAAGCTTGGAGCAACATTCACCAGATGTGTACCGCTTCGACATTTTACTCCCTGCCGACTTTGCCTTCCAACCGCATGAGGCGGACATTTGCTAGGAAAGGGAAGGAAAAAAAAAGGAACCCCCTCCCTGCTTGTCCAGTGTGAACTCCATGGGCTAAACCAGGGGTGCCAAACTCCAGGCCTCAAAGCCTGCTGTGTCTGCATGATCCAAGACTTACTCATGACTGATTACCTGCTTCAGGTGTGTCCAGCCAATTGGAGAATGCCAGAACGGGCTATGTTTAAAAACATGCTGGAATGCGCCCCTCGAGGATTGAAGTTTGATACATGTGAGCAACAAAAAGTTAAGTGTTTGCTGCATAATAAGCTGTAACTGAATTATTGAAATACTACTTGAATCAAGAGTAAAGGTTTTTAGGTGCAAATAAGACTGTTTTTCTTCATAGTGTCCATTTTCTCCCTCCAAGTGCTTGTAAAAGTCCTGACAAGCCAACAGCAGCGATGACTGACCTCAGAAACAAAGAACAGCAGCAGCGCAGGAAACTCTATAAGCATCGGTTGTGTCTGTTCACCAAAGCGCTGCGTTCACACATGTTAATAAAGTTGTAATCTTTGTTACGGCTGCTGTCCAGAGATTCTGTTGACCTGAAAGACGCTGCAGAGCTTTTCTCATTACTGCAGGTTATGATTGCTCCTCATTTAAATGCTAATAATGTTGTCTACCTTAATGGTGGCTTTTGCAGCTTTTGGGTGTAATACACATTTTCATCATCAACTCTAGTGACTTTGAAACAAATTCCTATTAATGGTTTCTGCTCCAAAATTACATTTTTTTTTCCTGTGTTGTGGAGCAGACATGAATCTGGGTGGGAGGTCTGCAGCTCAAACCCAAGTCGGTATCTCAACATCTGTCATTTAGTGTCCTGGGATTTAAACATGTGCAGTGGCGCTGTGTCTCTGATCTGCTGCAGAGATTTTTCTAATAGACTATTAGGTAAAGCTTCTCTGATGGGAAAATTAATGATTTTATTCAAAATGTCATCTGGATCCACAAGACAGCACCCTGAACTTTTTTTTTCAAGGATTTTTTATCTTCACTGGTGTCCGTGGCAGACATAAAATCCTGTGGACCTTTGTTATGTAAAGATCACACTTCAGTATAAGGGTGGGGTCACCTGGACCCCAGAAGATAGAAGGGTTAAAGGCTATTATCTTCAGAGGAACATTACTATGGGATGTCTTGAGATTGAGTCACCGTTTTTGGATTTAATGCTTTTTCTGAGAAGACAATATGTCCAAATGCATGACAGACTTCCACACAATTTCACCTAGATGAACAAGATTTTTTATCAACATATTATTTTATAGCTTTTATTTTATTAAAACTAAGACTAAAAGCTGAAAGAATGTGAAAGAGATCTTAATGTACATTTAATGCCCACAAAAGAAGGCCTTTTCTGCCAAACACCACCTTATTGCCAATCTACAGGTATCAGCATTTTAGTTTTGACAGGTTACTGACTTAAACCATGTTTCAATCACTGACAGTAAAAGATGGACCAGTGCTGTTGACGAAGTTTAAGTTCAACCCAAATACAGACCAAAGAATGTTCAGAGAAATCACTTCAATCAGGAGAAACATCTCAGACTCTACAAACCTCAGTTTACATTTAAATGTTGATTAAAAGAAAGATGGTAAAACTAGAGAAAGAATGAGCTGTTTCTTTACATTATTTAGAAAACAACATCATCATGAAGCTTCAAAAAATACTCCACATCTTTGCATGTCTTTGGGAAGGAAGTCAGAAACGTTCTGCTTTTCTGTAGGTTTTAAACCTGTAAGTCACTTTGAAGGAAAACATCTGCTGAATATCAGTGAAATCATGGATCGGATCCCATGTAGCCTAAATGAGGAACAATGCTATGGCCAGAAATAGCCTCCAGACTTCTGTAGTGACGTCGTCTCTGACATCAAGGTTGTGTTTGTGTCGTTTACTGAGTAGGAGTCTGTCAGTGGTCTGGAGAAGGGGTTATCCTCTGAGTCTGCATCCTCTGCTCTGGAGCCGTCCATCAGCACACAGCAAACAGGCAAAAACAAACGTGTGATCCATCACACATGCTTTCCAACACATTCGCCACTGATCTAACTCTCCATTCATCTCTGACTCTCATTTTTACTTTGCCTCTGCTGCTCATTTTGTCTCCCGTCACCAACTCTTTCATCGCCTCCACACTCTTACATAGTTTCAGTTGCCAAGTCTTCCTGCAGAGAGAACAAAGATCAAGTGTTCATGCCATAAAGGGTGTTATGGGTGAATTTAAAATCATGGAAAAAAACGAACAATGCCATTTTATCACCACAAAACCTGCTGTCCTTCAACCTCCCAATGAGACTCTGTAAACTTCCAGATCTGAATCTCATTTTTGTCTGTTAATGACCTTAACCGCTGATGGACACACTTAAATCCTGCAGAGCCAAAGCAAATGATATGGCTGGCTGAACAGTAATGTTCTCTGAAAAGGTATTGATGATACAATAAAAGTGAAGGTGGAAGCTCACATCTCTGAGAAAGGGACACCCGACACATCAATAATCTGCAGTTTGTTTATTTCCTGCACGATTATGAATCATCTCAGCTCAACGAGCTGCTTGTCTGAACACTGGGCTTGAAGCGCTTTATTACTCTCCTTCACAGAAAAGAAGGAGGTGACCCAGAGTCTGGAGAACTACACCTCCAAGTGTCCGGGTGGAATGGAGGTCATCACTCTTCCGGATGGTCTGACGCTGCCTCCTGTGCCTTTCACCAAGCTTCCCATTGTCCGGTAAGACTCCTCACCGTCCTGCTTGATTCTGTTTTCCATTTTGCTATTCCAGACAAAACCCAGAGGCCCTCTTTGACTTTTGGAGCCAATTCAGTGCTGTCTTATTTCCAAAATTGCCCTCTCTGTATGCAGTGCAAGATTTGAGTGTAATTTCTTATGCAGATAAGCAGCATTTAAATATATGGACTTGATTTTAGTATCAAATCATCTTTTTAATTTGTTAGGTTTTAATTCTCTGGCTGCACAGTTTTCTGACCATTATTGTTCCCAGAACTAAAACCTGAAGTTTCTGTCAAAAAAGAGAGTTCTGGAATTTTCATCATTTTTCTGAGGGATGGGTGTTCCAAAAGCAAAGCCTGCTTAGGTAAGCGATAAGACCCCAGCCCAGCCTAATCTTTTGAAGAATAATAAACAAATAAATCAAACTAAACAGTTTTCTTAAATTCAAGACGATTACATTTTGTGGCACAGGCCCCCTCACACCTGACGGTAAATAAGGCTGGTTTCCGATCAGGGTTTTCCTCTGTCAGGTCGTGACTTTTATGTACAGAAACATGGAGGAAGGTTTGTCTTTAGCCTCAGACTCCATCTCTGCTGTTTGCAGATGATGTTGCTCTTCTGATTTCTTCTGTATGACCTCCAACTTTCTGCTGGATTTCTGTTGCAGCAGGATGGATCCGAATCTGAGAATATGATTCCTCATTGGTCCATCTATGCCCACCCAGCCATGACCATAAGCTGCTGACCAGCAGTACAGACCACAGATACAATGATCTTCCTCTGGGGGGAGATGGGAGTACCCTGCCTGTGTCTGGACCTGCTCTTGCAGTCCTCCACACCATTTTTCATTAGTTATCTTAGTGTTTCCCAAAGTTTTGAACAGACTCTTTCCTCTTCTGTGCTTTAGTTTTTGCTGGGGTGGGAACATTTAATAAGCATTACTATAAATCTCTGTCTCTGTGTTACACAACTCATGAATATTCATCATGAATTCCAGTCTTATGCACACATAAGCATTTTTTACTAAACCTGTACAAGGAACACTGTTAGTAGTTTTTTTGTTTACTTTTACTTCAATAATGATGAAAATTCTGTAAAAAAAAAAAAAAAGTTTCATTTCATGCAACAAAACTTAGATTAGTCGCATTTCTTTCTTTCTTTCGTCCTTTGGTTAAACCTCAGTCAGGTAACACAGGAGAAACAACAGAAACCAGAACAACACAAGCACACTTGTGTTCCACAAAGACAACTCCCTGTCTGGATGAAGTCGACAGTCTAATGCTGGAATTTTATTCTGTTCAAATGTCTTATAAAAGCACTGGGGTTCATTTGGTTTTTCTTGTTAGAGCAACACGTATGAGTGCCAACAGCTCATATCTGTTTCAGAACACCCAACTTTGATGATCTTTACTGTTAATGTAGAGGTTCCCCATTGAGTCACATAGGTTACGTTTTACTTTGTTACAGGAAAATGATTTAGATTTGATCTGTGATGACCATAAGGAGTGTGCTGATTGTTTCTTGTGGACAGATTTTTCTTTCACTGAAAACTCATTGATATTTTACTAGGACCTTTTTACATAAACTGAGTACCAACTCAACCCTGAGTTTATGTGTTGAATAGACTTATTAAATGTAATGGTTTTAAAATTTAAACTCATGTCCCCTTTGTTCAATATCGACTTCAGATCCGTGAAGCTTCTCAACCTGCCCATCAGTCTGCAGCCGCACAAAGTGAAAGGTCTGCTGGAGGGCAATTTATCCAACGCCAGCCCCTTCATCTACTCACCAATACTCATGCAGAGCAGAGGAGAGGAGCGCTGCAAGAAGATAGGTGAGCAACTCTCCTGCTGATCCAAACATGGCTGCTGGGCAGCACTTTAGCTGCTGCATCTGAACTTGATCACAGTTTGTTCCACATCAAAGAGACTCGTTGCTTCAGTCTGGAGTTAGAAACAGTCGATCTTTTGTTAGATCGTTAGGACACACAGATGAAAAAGGAACATCAAATGCTCCAGTTTCTTTTGAAACATTTTTTTCTGAAGGTGCTGAATCTGCGGTGTCTACAGTTAACAGGAAGCAGTGATGGCGTGTGATTATGTAAAAATAAAATAAGACCTTTTTCCCCTTTCTTTTTTTAAATGTCTCGATGAGGCCGACCTGGCAGCCCCTGCGAAGCCATAGCCACTGAAAATGGCCCAAAGTCGAGTTCCAGATTGGCAGACGCCACGTGGTGACCTGTCGAGCTTCAGATATTTAAATTTTTGGCTATGCTGCCCAATTCGTGCCCGTCGCTCAAATTGCGCTGCAGGACTTCAAACCACCTCATGTCGCATTTGTTCCATGGACTTAACATTGGAACTGGCTGCCTCCGCCGCACAAATCGTGTTCAGTGTGAATGCACCTTTACTCAGCAGCCTCTCAGTCCATGGTAATGCAAAACACACCTGACTGTAGACACTGACACCCACATTCCATCAGCTCCTAATTCTTGGCAGATTTGATTTTTGGGGGTTCTCGATTGATTCTTGAACATTCTGACCAATTTTCTCTCAGCAGCAGGTGAAGTTTGTGTTTTCTTTCCAGTCATGGACTGTTTCATAACAGTCTCCCGAAACATTCAAACAGGTTGAAGTCTGAAATTCAGAAAAATGACCAGCAGGGCTGCAAAAACAAACTCAATTTAATAAATATTCTTCCAGGTACCATTAGCAAGTTTCAGTATAATCAAATTAAGAGTTTAAACAAAAAGTTCCCTGTTGTCATCCGCTTTATTTTTACAAAGACGTGTTTGCACTGTTGCTCTTGTGAAGTGCAGCTGCTTTGAAATGGCTCCAAGTGACTTTTCTGACCCTTTCAAGTCAATCATTTGCTTTTTTAGATCCATGCTAAGCTCATTTGACTTTCCCATTGTAGGTTTTGTGGGCATTTGTATGCAATGAGCCCTATTTAAATGGCCTCAGAGAATTCATTAAGTCATAAAATAACCAAACTTCATGATTGTTTTTTTTGTGATATAGAAGTATTTGCTCCGATCTCTATCAGAGAAAAATCAGAACTGTAAAAATAAATAGAAATTAAATATAGCCGTGACATTCTGTTCTTTACTAGTGTATGTAAACTTCTGACCACAACTGTAACAGCCTCCTCGCTCACACTGTCCTCCTCATTTCAGCTTTTCTGTTGATTTTTAATATGTCATAAGTTTATGAGTAAACATCTGATGTCTTTGGTTTCTTTATGTTAAACAACATTTCTACAGTCATTTCACACAAAATTCTTACAAAAATCTAATTTGGTCCATCCTAGCCCAATATATTGAGTCATCATGGTGAAGGATTTTGGGCTCAATTCAAAGCAGATTCATCGTTTAGGTTGTAAAAAAAAAACATTGAAAGTTTTATTAGTTGAGCTAGTTTGCACCACTTAGTACTGCATGTTCAAGGGACCACTTCCAATGCAAATTCCTTGTAAAAACACATGAACACATGATTTGGGCTTCCAAGTTCAACATTTTTTCTCAAGTTTTTATGACTGTTTTCAAGCTCTATGTACAAAATCTGTGGCCATTAGAAGCACACCACAAGTTAAACAGCCAAACTTTGACCAATCTAGGACTTGGATTTAGTAGTGACGTGTGGATGATGTCCCCTTTAATTCACTGAAGTACCACCCGTTTGTAAATTGATCATGAAGGAAGAAATAATTGCAGTTTGTACAGACAGAATTCTGTTGTTTTGTTTCCACTGAGTGGTCCGCTACTGTCCGGTTTGATAGGGTATTTTGAGCGTTTCTCTTGTAAAATGGACCCATTAAACAGTTCTGACCTGTACCTCTTGAGGGCCCATCTGTTGTAGCTCCATAGAAAAATAGAATGTGATGGTGGGGGCGGAGCCGCTGTTGCCAGCCGTTGAAGTGATGATGACATTAGAGTAAATTCCTGTTTTACACGATGTACGAAAAGTAAAGCAAGAAAAAGACGAGCTGCTGGATGATCTCCATTGTTGTTGCTTTTCTAGTCGTCTCACTTCAGTGACACAATGGCACGCTAGCGGTCTACACCACGCATGTGACGTGATAGCAAAACCCTCAGAGCTGCAAAATGCCATTTTTTTCTCAGTGAAACGGCTGATCAAAGCTGCAAAATGTCGTTTTTTTTAACCCAGCAAAATGGGTTGATAAAAGAGAGAAAAAATGGAAAAAGGTTACAAGCTTAAAACTATATATTTTTTTGCAACCGGCTCCAGCAATGGGAGGGACTTCTGGCTATTAATTTTCTGGCGCCATTTTTTTTCTTTGTAGCCAGATTCTCTTGGAATTAACTGGACCGTCTCGCACCGGCCCTTACCAGACCGGACTATCAGTGGAAACGAGGCTTATGACACCAAGTCTTTCATATATCGGAACAGAGTTGTGAAAGAAAAAGTCTGGAGCAAGATTTGCCCACTTCACCATTTCACACCAAGCCTCTTCCAACTGTAGCCTGAATGTGGTAGTAAAGAGTAGAAAAATTAAAATTAGAAGAAGCCCCCCCCTGCCTGTCCAGTGTGAACACCATGGGCTAAATGCGCGTTCCAGAACCTGCGTCAAATGCCAGTATGTCTGTAGCTTTACAGTGAACTTTTTCTGGTTTCCTTCAGAGTTTTGGTCAAAAGTGTCCCTCCCGTGTTAAAGACATGTTTTAGGTGTTTTGGGTTCAGAACAGGAAATCTGTCCACTCAGTATTAATGCTGAACCTCCTTGACTGGAATGAGCTGACTCTGTGGTTTGCAGTTTTTCTCATCGTACTTTTAGATTTTAGATGATGTACTGTGAATACATCAGTTGTCCTGAGCCATACTGCATTGTGGGAGTCCTAGCAGTTTGGATTATTTGAAATCTCTCCACAGAAAGGTGTGGAAGTTCCAGTCTTGTTAAAACATTGTTTTCTGCTGCAATACCCCAGACATTTACATTATTCTTTCTTTTCCTCCACCATCCATCTAAACGTGGCTGCAGACCCAACTCAGACAGGATCATTCGTCATCTCACCTCCAATGCTGCTCAGGAAGACATCCACAACAAAATCTCTCCATTGTTCAGCCTCCTGGCTTCCTTAGTCTAATTGGTCACCTGTAGGACAGCCCCGCTTTAGTCCCCAGGAACTCGTCAAGCTATTAGGATGAGTTAACAAAAGCAAAAAGAGAGGCTCGCCTGTGAAAACATCCAAACAAAGGTTTGTGGCTTCAGGATCTACTGCACCTCCAGGAGGACACAGAACTGGCACAATGAAGAAGTCTGTGTAAAGAAGAACTGCAGCACAAACAAGTAAACTAGCTCTCCAAAATCAACATTCTAATTGTATGGAATGGTTAAAGAAGGGTTTGAATGACTTTGCCATGCTGTATTCACTTGTTTTACAATGGCTTGGTCCATTTCAGAGGACCCTCGGCAGAAAGCCATCTGAGGGGACTCTCCATGAGCTCCTGCTAGAACCCGCTTTAACCTCACTGATCACCTAGATGAGGTGACTTCAGCTCCTAAGGGACTGTACACGCCTGATCCAGTGAGGGTAGAATTTGAGAACTTATAATAAACACTTATGGATTTAAGCTTTTATTTTGTAGGAGCTTTTTAAATGCAGAAAAGAAGCCCTTCCTCTGAGCTTTCAAAGCTGAACTTTAGACTGAAATGAAGAGATGTGGCTTTACTTTTTAAAAGCAACGTGAAGTTTATTAAACTGAAATGCCAAAGCTGAAAGGATTTTTCCTTTAAAGTGATTTTCTGCATTTGTTTGTTTACTGAAGCAAAGCTCTCTTACGGAAGTTATTTCACTGGTAATAAACCTGAAACTATTGCATTCTGAAGAAGATCCCAGGTGGGGTTTAGTCGGATGGAGCACTTTGAAAGTATAACTTGGATAGTTTGGCTTCTTAAATTTCTCAGCGCTGATGAGTTTTTCTCCCCAAAGAAGATTCCTCTGGCTGTGCTGCTGCTCCTTCTCCCGGCGCTGCGTTTGCAGGTTTTTTCACTCTAGGAATTCATCTTGCTGCTAATTTTGGGGTATATTTCTCTGCAGGGCGTCGAAACTCCAGTCAACTTCCTCAGTTTGTTCCCTCCTCTATGAATTATGATATTCATGTTGTGTCGAAGAATGCTAGACAACATAATTTTCCCTTTTCAAGGGAAAGCGGCAGTATTTAAGGAATCAGAGGAGCTCTGAGCGAGGACGTTCATTATTGCTGTGCATGTCGGGGTTTCACACAGCGGAGAGCTGAGCTGAATGTTAATGTCCTCCTGACGAGTTAAGGAAGAAGCAGCACAAATAAAATAGCTGCAATACTCTTTGTTCTCATATTTTCTGAGGTGCATTTCACGCTTAATTGGCTGACTGTTGGAGCGCGCCCGCGAGCCACGCCCGAGGAGGGATGTAGCATTCCGACAGTCATGTTATAGATACCTTTCTTTTGACTAGCTTAATTTCCCAAGGTGCTGGGCTGCAGTTTGCCCTCCATAAATCTCTGCTCTTGCCATGATCTGGGGGGGATTCTAAGGCCCTATTTTGCAAACCCGTTTACAGTAATGGACTTTTAAAGATGTTAGCATGTGGAAGGGTGGAAGTTGGAGATGGGACCAAGACGAGGCTTTAAAAGATGTCAAACTTTCAGTCTCTGTCACCATTAGTGAAACTGTGCCCCTGAGTGTTGATTTGTCCCTTTAGTAAAGTGCTGACATACAGTATGTCCACAGGTCTTGGTGTTTTGTAATTCTCATCTTACTGTTCAGTTGTTTTTTTTTTAAAGGAGGAATTTTCTGCTGAAAAGGATAAGGAACTTTCAGATGATCCATCAGGACTGTTGGATCTGCTCTGAAGGTTTTCAGCTTTCTGATTAAAAGTTTATAAACTCTGGTTTCTAGAAATAAAACAAAACCTGATTATAATTGTACAGAAAAAATCCTTTTTAGCAATGTTTTCTTGAGAGAAACATAGTAATGTCAAGGCAAGGCAAGTTTATTTGTATAGCACATTTCATGTACAGAAACAATTTAAAATGCTTTACATAAAACATTAAAAGAAACAATAAAAAGAAATAGTAAAAATGTGATCATATGATCAGATTTTAATTTAAAACAAGCATAGATAAACAGTGTGGACGTAAACTTTTGAATACATATTAATCAAATGCAGCTGAGAGCAGGTGAGTCTTTAACCTGGATTTAAATACACTGAGTGTTTCAGCAGACAACACGGTCTCAGTAAAATGGGTTCATATTCCACGACTTTGCACTCTGAAATACCGTGTATAATATACGCCAAACACGGTTTTTGCGTGCATATGATGCGTAATGGTAGAGAATGGGTTGCGCTGGACGTACATAATCCACGACTTTTTAGGTTTGGTTTTGATCACGTGGTCAGAAATCCTCCGTCTCTTTTCTAAATGACGTTGTTCCTGGTTAAGGTTAGGATTACGGTTATGGTTAGGGTTAGAAAAGCAAATTGTTCGTTTGTGGGG
>NC_050522.1:3405311-3408471 GCF_002922805.2 Oryzias melastigma | reverse complement strand
AAGTTACCAATTGACACAAAATATTTCCTGTTTTCTAAGTGCGTTTTGAACCAGTTTAGTACTGGCCCAGTGAGACCCACCCAGTTTTAGAATAGAATAGAATACCTTTATTAATCCTGAAGGAAATTTAAAAGTGGCCAGCTGCTTACAGTCACCACACACACACAAAAATAAATAGATTGATAGAACATGTGCAGCAGTTTGGAGCAGATGTCAAAAGAGTGAAGATGACGGAGAAAGTACAGCCTGGATTGGCTCTTCTTGTAGAGCTGGTCTGTGTTGGAGGTCCAGTCCAGCTTATTATCCAACACGACCCCCAGGTAGTTGTAGGACTGTACCATCTCGACGCAGTCTCCCTCAATTCATATGGGCTGAGGTGTTGGAGCTTTTCTTCTGAAGTCCAGAACCATTTCTTTGGTTTTCTGGACGTTCAGGTGCAGCTTCTCCCTGCTCCAGGGCACAAAGTCCTCCACCAGCTGCCTGTACTCCCTGTCCTCTCCACCTTTAATGCACGCCACAATGGCTGTATCATCCAAAAACTTCTGAATATGACAGGTGGAAGTATCATAGCGGAAGTCAGACGTATACAGCGCAAACAGAACAGGAGACAGTACAGTTCCCTGGGGTGCCCCGACACTGCAGCTGAGTGTGCTGGATGTGGATCCCCCCATGCGGACATATTGCAGCCTGTTTGTTAGATAGTCCAGGATCCAGGACACCAAATATGGCTGCACAGCCATCTTGGTGAGCTTCTCCTGCAGCAGGTGAGGTTGTATGGTATCAAAGGCGCAGGAAAAATCGCTAAAAAGAATCCTCACAGCACAGTCGTCTGAGTAGTATTGCGTGGTCGACTGTATCAAACGCAGCACTGAGATCCAGTAAAACTAGCACTGACATATTTCCACTGTCTGTATTCAAACGTATGTCATTAGTCACTTTGGTCAGAGCCGTTTCAGTGCTGTGGTTCTGTCTGAAGCCGGACTGGAAGACATCATAGCAGTTGTTATTTATTAGGAATTCATTTAACTGATGGAAAACAGCTTTTTCCATGATCTTACTTAAGAATGGCAGGTTTGATATTGGTCTGTAGTTGTTCATTTGAGTTTTGTCTAGACTGTCCTTTTTTAGGAGAGGTTTGATTACAGCTGGAGCAGGGCTGGTTCCAGGATCTTTGAAACTTTTTTGAAAAAGCTTGTGGGTAGAATATCCAGACAGCAGGAGGAGGAGTTCAGTTGACATAGAATGTCCTGCAGTTCTTTACTGTTTATGGGTTGAAACTGAGCCATTGGGTTTATACTGGTTTCTAGTGGATAGGGTTCATATCCTGAACTTGTAGTTGATGAAACAATTGTTTGTCTAATGTTTTTGATTTTGTCCCTGAAGAATTTGGCAAAGTCATTACAGGCTTTGGTGGAGTAACAACAGGGAGAGTTGACCTGTAAACTGAGTTTTCATTATAATTAAATGAACCACAACTGCAACTCTGAGACCACAGAGAACCAAACCCCCAAACTTCACTGTCATCATAGATCAGAGGAGGAACGTCGCTGGGGGAGATGAAGCTGACTTGTGAGGACAATCACTGGTTCAGTGGTGTCTCGGTGAAGGATGAACAACACAACATGCTCAAGAGACAGTTTAGCATTTTTACAATCTGTCACAGTTTCTCACACCACATTGACAAGTATCCATAACTGAGAGGAATGGACATGGCTTTCAGGGATTAGACTGCCTCCTCACCTACACATAAAGACACAAAATATGTTCCTGTGGGCTTTAAAATGACCCTCATCAGTGGGAGATGGGATAGTGAAGAACCTAAACCTGACCCAACATGCAGAGTTTGGGGATGCTGGGAAGCCTTTTGTTCTTCATGTTAGTATTCATGATATCTTTGGCCTGACCCTTATTAAAACATTCTGTCTGGTGACACGTCTGGGATTTCACTGAATGGCCTGAACAAAAACTGAGAAATGAAGACAAAACTCTCATCTAGAAAGCCGAGCTGTCCTCTGTATGTCCCATCTGAAAACCTGTGGTAAGTTCTGGAAGAGTGAGTCTGTCAGAAGAATGCGATGGAATGAAGCTCAATAAAACAGTGGATGTTGAAGGTCATTGCAGCATAAACTCCTTGAGGTCTCGGAGCATTGACCATGTGTGAACTCTTATGTGTTCTCATAAGTGAGAACTGGACTGACCTCCAACCAAATGAAGCCGTTTCAGTTGCCATTTTTTCATAATACGGATGCCGCCATGCCTGAGCTAGAGGACGTCGGTAAGCAATGATTGGTCAGAGTCGGTGTGGAGAATTTAATCAAAATATTCTCTTACAGTCGGTCTGAGTCAACATTTCTATGGCAACCTCTCTCACCAATCAGGGGTGAGCTTGTTGAAAGGCCACACCCCTACCATTGAAAGTCTGCTCGATTTAGGCTCAGCGGGGACCACCTACTTTTTTTTAGGCTTCGTATTGGTCAGTTTATCACCTGAATAATTTCCAAAGAACAAATAGCATGGTAAAAATGAGGATTATCAAGAACATGTTTTAAAAAATGTATCAGATCAAGAATGTTTATTCTGACCAATAGAATTACATGAGTAACAGCTGTTTATTTCTCGATAGAAGTTTATGGCATTTTGACTTCTCGGATCCACATGGCATTTTCTGTTGGGAACACCAGGGGAGAGGACTCCCTCAGTCCAGTTCTCATTTACAGACAATGGCTGTGACCAGTTACCTTTGGATTACTTCCATGTTTGAACTGCTAAAATATATACTTGAAACCTGTAAACAGCTGTTTAAAATCTGAATGTTTTACTCTTTAAAGTAAGTTTTTGTCTCATTATCACCCTGTTTTATGCTGTATAATTTTTTTTAAGAAACCAGTGTTTTGTTTTCTAGACTTCCAGTGGGTTCAGGGAGATGTTTGTGAAGTCCAGCTGATGGTCTACAACCCCATGCCTTATGAGCTCCGCGTGGAAAACATGGTGGGTAAATCCTTTGTTTCCTCAGAAAGTCTGTTGTGTTTGCCAGGTGAAGGCTCCCCTGAACATACCTGTACACTAGTACAGGCCAAATAAATAGAAAAAAGTCTCTGTTTTCACAGATGAACCAGAGCTTGACAACCAAGGGCTTCAAAATATTTATTTTGAAACAACT
>NC_050522.1:3395295-3405267 GCF_002922805.2 Oryzias melastigma | reverse complement strand
AAAAAAAGAGTGGGGTGGGGGTGGGGTTTCCAATGGTCTCAAGCTGTTTGATCCTCATTTTATATTGAGAACACAGTTGCTTAGTTTCATGTAGAGTCTAAGGAATTACGTTAAAAAAAATCTATCCTGTGTAATCTTCTGGTCACTTTCTAGAATATCATGTAAAATATTTTGGCCCTCCTATAAAAATCTAGACTAAAGTATTTAAAACAATTAGAATTTATATTTATTCTGTCTGCAGGGAGATCTTTTAGATCCCTGATCCCTAACCTTTTCCAGCCTACGGACTGGTTTGATGTCAAACTATATTTTCATGGACCGACCTGTACGAGGCCACAATGGGAATCAGATTTTTTTTTTCCCTTGGTGTTTCTTAACTTTTTATGATAAAATTTATCTTCATCCATTGCAAAATATCTGCAGCTGCTTTAAACTTTTTTTGTTCACTAGTATTTACGTATGAACCGTTAAAATGTGACATCGATTTTCCCTCAACTCATAACTGTCAAAGTGGAAGCTAGAAAATCAGAAGCAAACTTCAGTCTCGTCCCACTTTTAAGGTGCGACAGATAATTACATAAAAAAGGGTCACTAAAACTTGAATTTTCTAAATATAAAAAATAACTTGAATCCACTGTTTGATCAACTTCATTACCAGCATTCTTGTAACATTAGACAGCAGGTTGGTAAATGTTCTGCATTATTATTACAGTCTGGGGCAGGGGTCTGCAACCCTCAACACTTGAAGAGCCATTCCAGTCGGTTTACACCGACTACAACTCCGTAGGAGCCAGAAAGTCTTAAATCAGGCTTTAGAAAAACAAGACACTGATTTGCACTGATATTTAGTTGTTGCTATAGTGATAACAATGCATGAAATATTGTTTTTTGGTAGAAATAAAACATCAACATAAAGAGAAATTAGCCTGGAATTGTTTATAACTTTTGACAGACAAATAAAAGACATTCTTTTCCACATGTCAATGCAGAAAATGTTGCAGTGGGTAGTGTGATGTCAGCAGTGATTTGAAGAGGAAAACCGTTTATTTTATCTTTTGTGATGCATCTCAGCCTAAAATTCATCAAATTAACAACAATTAAGTCAGAGCTGGTTAAGTGAGCCTTGCTGTGTTTTTCTAACAATGTGGTGCACTTAAAATCCTTGAATTTGTTCAAAAATAAGAAATCTGGTTGTGCTTTCTGATCTCCACTTGATTTTTAAAAATCTGTTTCAGTCCGACTCAAAGCCGAAGTGCTTGTTGGAGCATTACAGCTACCATGGTCAGGAGTCTCGCAGAGGGACTGACTACTTTACTTTTTTTGTTCACTTTAATACTTACTTTTTACTTTACAGCTACTTGTTATAACATTAAAAAAAACCTTTTTAAACCGAGAGCCATGGTGGAGGGCTGAAAGAGGTTGCAGACCCCTGATCTCTGGGAACAGCTGTCACAATAAATCCATATTTGAAGTCAAGACTACTCGTTTTATTTGTAAAATGCAAGTGTATTTTAATTTGAAGTTGAAGGCTCTTCTTCTGTTTCCTCACTGACTCTTTTCTGCCAAACAATAAACTTTCCAAATACGTATGTTTTTTGTTAACTTTCAGTTTGGTGGTTTCAATGTAGCGGTCTGTGCAGCCGCTTTAAGAAAGTAGGAGATGGATTTTCTACATGTGACCAAGTGGCTCGACATGGGTCAAGAATGAGAGTAGTTTTTCAAAATAAAACTTCCTTCTGAATCAGATTATAAGAAAAATGTGAAAAATTGTTTTGTTTTTTTTCTCTGCAACCCAGGAACAACTGTCCCACAGGCGGCCCGGGGGTGGTTGAGACCACTGCTTTATACAGCTACTGTTATTATTTAGAAATTTAAAATGAATCTATTTACATTGTGATTGGTGAAGATAAACAACCATAAATCTGAAATCTGTGTCTTTTAATCTTAGTTTTTTTTTCTGGATCAGCTCTCTGTCAGTGAACAGACGATGCCTTGGAGGGGTGGTTCCTAAAGTCAGTCACAAAGCTTTTCTTTGATGTTTTCAGATTTGTCCCATTAGTTCTTCCTAGAAATTTGATCCTTCTCAAAATAATTCTCCAACACATTCCACCAAAATCACTTCCAAAGTTGTTTGATAGACAGTCCCAGAGATGCTCTCGGTCATTCCTAGAGAGATTCCCTGCCAATCTCAAAGTCACTATCTCGTTATAACGAGAAAACGATTACAAAAATTTATATAGTGGGATAGGCTGTTTTTGGCTTCAGCAATAATGAACATATATTTTTAAGAAATTTTAGATGTTTCGATCAGCTCACAAGTGAGTTGTGCTATTTTTAGAAGAGACCTGCGGGCGTCTCATGTGGTGCTTGAGCCCGACCTGGCGTACGTGGGCGCCGTGTTGGTCACCCCTGCGTTAGACAGACCAGATGAGCTGAAAGGCACAGTACCTCAGCTGGGGTGAAGTGTCCTGGAGGGGCGACAGAGGGGCAACAAGCTGCCAGAAGCAGACTGAGATCTGCAGCCACAGGAGACCACGAACTCCTAACCTCACAGAAGGTCAAAGTTTGCTTCATGGAAGTCCCTTTGTCCTCCTCATCCGCTTTTCTTTCTTCTCTTCAGACTTTTTCTGTTGGGTTTTTGTCTTCTCTCAACATTTTAATTGAGTTTTGACGGCCTGAAACAGTCAGTCAGCAATGTGGAGCCAAATACTTCACCCTGCTTTCTCAGGCATTCACTCCTGTTAAGTCAGCCAAAACATTCACCCTGAAGACCATTGAGTCCCACATGAAAGAATCAGAAAGTTTGAAAGGAAAACTCCAGCTGGTGGCTGTCTGACTTTCAATTTTTTTTTAGAACTCATCATCATAAGAAACGGTGGTTCCTAAAGCTCCGCGTTCTTTGGGTGGATAGGAAGGCTGCAGATGCTGACTTTTTTAATGTTTCCTTTGCCCAAACTGAATTATTAACCTTTTCACAGCAGAATGCAAACGAGCCGTTTCCATAAGGGAAAGCTGAGCTTTGTGCCGTTCAATAACAGTGTGCTGCTGCAGGGAGTGAAAGCAAAGCGGGCAGCGCTTAAATCACAGCCACAGCGCCTCAGAGGCTCAGCTCTTCAGCAGATCCCTCCACAGTGAGATAGCGTCTGCTGCATGGGACTGATGTGATCATTACGTCAGCTCCGTCTGCTTGTTGCGCACAGCAGTGCGTACGGGGAATGCAAATGCTCTTGTTCTCAGGGTATGATGCACAAAAATTATTTTCCCTCAAAGACTGCCACCGATCTGACAGCAGGACCTCCAGATCTGTCATCAAATTTCTGTTTCAGATTGATTCTCAGTGATTATTATAAAAAAAAAGAAAAATCCGACTGAAAGCTTCAAATCAGCCACAAGTTGTGATTTGAGGTCCCGATGTTTGAAGTCTCCATGTCAGTCTGTGGACGGCGTTCACAGAGCAGGTTCTGTCATGCTCAGAGTGAATTTGAGGATTGAGGTTCCGGCTCCTCTGATCCCTCTTTCTTCTGATTTCCAGCTTCCTCTCAGGTGCAGCGAGTTTCTGCAGTGGAATGCAGACAGAGATTTTATCTGCAGGACATCCAGGGGGGGGAGGTTAGATGATGAATCACTCCAAATCTTCTCTGACATATTTCACATAAAAAGAAATTTGGAGGTTTCTCTCTGCAAAGGGACAAACAAACCAGAGCAGAAAAACAATCAATTCCACCATGTATTCTGGTTGTGGTTGGGTTCGGTTCTCCGTCTGACTTCCTCTTCCTCCTGTGCTGCACTCAGGGTTTGCTGACTTCTGGAGTGGAGTTCGAGTCTCTGCCTGCAGCGCTCTTCCTGCCTGCTGAGTCCGGCCTGTACCCCGTCACCCTGGTGGGGGTCCCACGCACAGCCGGCAACATCACCGTCAACGGTCAGTCCGGTCAATGAGCTGCTGCAGCACTCTCTCACAGAGCCACTATGACCTTCACCTGGTGATATCAGAGTGCTCTAGCAGAAAGACAGCAGCCATGAGTGGCTCGCCGGTGACGCTTTAACACAAAATCTTTAACATGCTGTCATTTTTTAACTGTTAACGCGACGAGCCACTTTTCTCCTTCAGAATCTGCTGTAATGATTGTGTTAGCGGTTAAAGACTTGCAGTAAATCAAAGAACATAAAGACTGGAGCTCTGCTGGTAAAGGGTTAATTATGATGATGCAGTTTTTTATCAAAAATAGTAAAAACCTGTTTGGTTTTCTTGGGTATAGTTTAAGCAGAGCAGCAAGAGTTAATCAGAAATATGCCTCAGAGTTATGGTTGTTGGCGCGGGGACACTGTAAGTTGCTCCAGAGTACGAGTTGTAGATACCATAAAAGTATAACGAAGAAACAAAATATAGGAGCAGGATAAGACATTTCATCTTAAATCAGGGTAACAGAATAGACCAATGCATTCTCACTCCCAACTCCTCAGATCTTGACATTTGGTTAAGAACCCTCCGCATCACTTCTTGACATTTTGGGCGGCCCCAACTCATTGTTTTTTGACGTGCTGGCTGTTCGTAGGCGGACTGGTCCACCGGACCGGTACTGGTACCATAACCTGGAACAGGTTTGTGTCCGTGGCTGGTTCGCGCCTAATAACACACCTTGTACTGGTTCGCCTCTGATACCGCATCTGGTGCCTGAATAGGGTACTGGCACTGGGTTTGGGTACCGGTGCACTCTGTGTCCTGGTACTGGACCAGTACCGGTTTGCGGCCCAGAGGTAGGGGAGCCGTTATTTAATGGGAAGAGCCAGTACGTCAAAAAACGTTGAATTGGAGACACCCATAACGCCGATTTTTTGACGTGAAGGGGTCTTCAACCAAACCTCAATATGTGACGACTTGGGGATGAAAATGTGTTATATAGACAGCAATAACAACAATTTGAATAAAGAAATACTCAGAAATGCCATTTTACATTTAGATATGTCCTCCATAATCATAATGCTACAGGAACATGTTAGAAACACTGAAATCATTAAAATATATTTAAACGATTAAATATATATCGATTTTCTTATTATATTTACAGAAACACCGGCAGTTTTTTAAACATGAAAGATCCCCCCCTCTGTTCATTTGTGTAACAGTTCTGAGGCCAAAACAAAAGAAAGAAAAGTGCTGAGTTATATTCACCTTATTTATTTATGTACTGGACATATAGAAATGTAGGTATTGATGCCTGTGAGCTTCAGATTTGTTCCAACAAGAATAGTTTTTCAAATAATCTGCCTATATTCCGCTTCAGTGAATATAGAATATTGCATTTGCTTCACAGGCAAGAGAGCAAAAAAAAAGACAACAACTAGTTTTATTACTGTCAGATCCTTTGATCCTGATGTTTTTGTTCAAAAGAACAAACCTTTAAACAATCCCTCCATGCACTGAGCCAGTTCCTGTCTGCTTGGTTGTGCAGGTTACCACACGTCTGTGTTCGGCGTGTCCAGCGACTGCCTGCTGGAGGACTTGGCCAATGTGAAGAGCAGTGGCTGTTTGGTGGAGGTTATCCCTTCTCTGCCGCGTCTACAGCTCAGCACGTCATTACCACGGTTAGACTGCACCCTCACAACCTCATGGTTTTCACACACAACCCATCTTTGAGCAGTAATACATCATTCTCCACTCACAGCAGAAAGGACATGTGGTCCACACATGAAAACTTCCCGTAATTCTTTCAATTAACAATGAAAGTGTCATTCTGAGTTTAAGGTCCTTTTAAACGTCTCAAACTTGAACAATGTCTTGTTTTTCTATTGTTGGTTTAAAGCTCTGCTGAATGATGCTCAGGTGACCCGCTGCTGCTGAAGCCACATCTGAGTGCAGCAGATCAGCAGCTTTTGAAGTGGAAGAACCTTTTTGTTCTGTGGCCTTGAAGTATTACAGCAGCAGACAGACTAGGCGCTTCAATGACAGAAGTACGACGAGGTCTTCAGAGTGCTTTCACGCCACACACTTCAAAGCTGGAAGCGCTGAGAGGTGGCTTCGTTCCTGCTCACACCAACTGCAGACCTGTGCCGTTTCATTCCCACAACTAGCCTGGAGCCGTGCTTTCTTAACGCTGTCAGGATCCAATACTTTCACCCAATCCTTCGTCTGTGTCTTTAATCAAGATTTTATACAAATTTATTCTAAACTTTTCACACAAGGCGCTTTTTTGTCTGAAAAAATGATCTGTAGACTCAAAAATAGTAGATCTTTGATTCTTTTATTTCTAAATTTAGGATTTTCAGCCCACTGGTGCATTATGTATTCACCATGTGTTGACAAGGCATTTATCATGTATTTTCATGAATATAGCATGCATTCATACATTTACCATGCACTCAAACGTTCACTGTCCACTAACCTTTTATTCACTCTGGAGTCTTTATGCTGTCACCAGGCCTTTGTCATGTTTGTATCATGCATTTATTAAGTAGTCACCATTTATTTGTCATGTGTTTATTATGCAGTCACCATGTATTTCTTATAAATTTGTATGCATTCATCATACTTTCACTATGCATGGTGTATAACTGGTGTGTTTAGCTTGTATTTATTTTTATTTCTCTGTGCATTCATAATAGCATGGCAGTGGTCAACCTCTGGTCAAAGGATTTCAGGTTCAGTTCTTTCCTTGCCCCCCTTTGTCAAAGAGTCCTTGGGCAAAAACTAAATCCTGGTTCCTGGTGGTTTAAGGTTGGCACCAGTGTATAGCTGTGTTCACACTGAGTGCAGTCCTTGTGTCAATTTCACATTGGATGCCTCTGTTTCAACGCATGCCGTGTTTGCTGCTGGACGCTTGTCCAAAAACGCATTCATAAATTTGACACATTTTGTGGAAGTAGTTGTTCCCAAAAGGTCTTTGTCTCCCTACATTCCATTTTCCTGACCGCTTTGTCCCTGTCGGGGTTGCGGGGGTGCCAGAGCCTATCCCGGCTACTGACGGGCGAAGGCGGGGTACACCCTAGACAGGTCGCCAGTCCGTCACAGGGCCTCAATCACACACACATTCACCCTCACATTCACACCTAGGGGCAATTTAGAGTCACCAATTAACCTATGAAGCATGTTTTTGGACGGTGGGAGGAAGCCGGAGTCCCCAGAGAAAACCCACGCATGCACGGGGAGAACATGCAAACTCCACACAGAAAGGTCCCAAATCCCCCAGCCGGGATTCGAACCGCTTTATTTCACAATAAAGCTCTGATCACATATACCGAAATGCCACCGTGCGGCGACCTAAATACTATTTTTTCAGCAAATTTGGCAAATGGGAGCATCATGGCCGTGGTGAGACATGTGCAATTATGTACTGTATATGCTGTTATTTATCCCTTCCAAATAGAATGTACAAAATAATGAAAAAAGAACTAACTATTAACTATTGAGTTTTTAACTCTATACATTTTAAGCTTTTTTCCTTTTAAACACATTTGAAGTGAACAACACAAAACTCTGCAATCACAACCCAAAATACAAATGAAAGTGTGCAAAAACCAATAAATAAAGACTTTTATTCACATTAGCATTAAGAAAGACAAAAGCGTTTAAGCTTTGAGGATGAACTCTGTTTTCTTCTCTGTGATGATCTGCTCTGTTTTAGAGAAGATTCTCTCACTTCTCAGGTGTCTGCACAGGTTGGCTGAGGAGGTATAAATATATATGTATATAGAGAATATTTGTACTTACATAGAATTATTTCCTGCAGACTCTGTTCCTTTATACAATTAAGAAAAGGCAAATGGATCCAGTTTGTTCTTCTCTTCTAATGTCTCTCATTTTCTTGACGTTTTGTGTTGTTGTCTGTCTCTCTCTCTCTTGCGCTGCTGCACGTGTACCCCCCAGCACGTGCACTTTCTCTCTCTTTCTCTCTGTTTCTTTTCATCCCTCTTAAATATTTTTCCATCTCAATTCTTGAGGTTTAATTAAATATTCCCTCTCTCTGTGTGGATGTCGCGGTCACTGACGGTCCTCCAATCAACTGTTTAGTAACTAACAGAAATGGCATGATCCTGGGGTTTGTCCCGCAACGCGCCCCCCACCATTTGAGAAAGACCACTTTAACCCAATGCGCCATGGGGGGTGTAGTGCATAAACTCACACAGATTCCGGGCAGACTCGCGTCTCTGAGCTTCATTCTTTTGTTCCCTTTTTAAACTCTCTGTCACCGTATCCTGCAGGAAGCTACACCTCTAAACACGAGCTTTACCTGTTATTTTTGTTGGAACTGAGAGACTTTATGAGTCGAATCAGAACGAAGTATGGACGTTAACGACTTCTGATTGGTCAGATTGATGACATGTAATCAAGCCTCCAACAATGATTGGCGTAGACAGTTGAAGGGGGCGGGATTTTTCAAGAAAAACTTGCGGCTAATTTTGCGGCCAGATTGCGGTAACGTCATTCTGCTTAAAGAGTCATTTATAGAATCAAAGAAAAATGTTTTTTACCATCTTGCGTATTCCAAACTATCGAGTGTTAAATCAGAGCCGTTTGGATGAACACAGAGCGAATACCACAGTGACAGTAAATGTCATAGATATGTGAAAATGGGAAATTTCCCGCGGAACACCAGACCATCTCTCACGGCACACTAGTGTGGCACACTGGTTGAAAAACACCGCATTAGATTCATCAGATCTCACTATGAAGTGACATAGAATGTGAGAGCAGTGTGTGATTGTGCAAGCGCACTGGCGGGGCGTTGTCTTGTGATTATACACTCTATAGACCAGACTGAGTTTCTGAAGGATTTTCATAGCTGGAACTCCTCCTTTTTGAGTTTTTAATGGCCTCAGGGAGTTATTGTAAAGACTTCTTCTGCAGTTGTTGTTTCTTTTTCTTTCTTACAATCAACACTGAGCTGTCAATGTTTTTTTCCAAATGTAGAATGTTCTGTTGTTCATGTATAAAAAGCTAATGGATGGAGTTTATACTAAGTAGAGGAGAGGAGTAAAAACCAACATTTTACTGCTTCTTGGTGACAAACTTTATGTAAGGAAAGAGCTAAAATCTTTGAAATACTTCAGTTTTTTTAGACCTGTGGCTTCACAAACAATCAAAAATAATCTAGCGTAAACATGTCATAAAGTGCTGTCTTGAGGTAATCTTAACCATATATATCATCCCGAGCAGCATTAGTTCCTGCATAAATCGTTGTGAATGTGAATTCCTCCTGTGAAGAGGAGGTGGTGGTGGAGCTGGGGGTTGGTCCTAAAGGTTCAGATGGGATCAGTAAAAAGTTTCCATGCAGCGTGGTGAAATAAATGATGCTTTTGCATGATTCTGTCGCCAACTGCAGCACAGAAGGCCTCCCCTGCTCCTTTGCATGAAAGCATGAAGCTGGAAGACCCCTCCCCCAAAAATCTCATCAATATTCTTTTAGCATGACAGAAATGCCTGGGATTTTAAAATCAGAAAAAAAGCATTTGCCGAAGACTTTATTTTTTGAAATAGTTGTTTTCTGATTGAATTATTAGTGGCAGAAAACTCAAACACCTGTCTTTTTAATGGGAGCTTGAATGTTTCCTAAAATCATAGAAAATGTAACTACGATAATTTCTGGAATCAGTTAATTCAGGATAATGTTCTACTCTTTCTTGGATTTGACTTATGTGTAACTATCTGATAAGTGAATGACTGATATCCACAGCGACTGTCAAACATTTCAGATATTTTTCTATTTTTTTCCCTTGATAGAAAAAAAAACGCCGTTTAATATTTCAATGCACTGACAGATGACATCAGGGTACAGGCAAACAAACAGAACCCCCCCCCACAAAGTACAGTCAGTGCTGCCTTTCCTGAGAGAATTTTGATTGGATTGAGGTTTGAAAGCCCCGCCCTCACAGCAGCTTAGTTGGTTTGAGATAAAAAGAAACATTAGAGCGTTGGAGTATGAGACATCTGTCTATTCAAGCATTCTATGTTTTCCATGAGATCGACTTGGCTTGAAC
>NC_050522.1:3364807-3395241 GCF_002922805.2 Oryzias melastigma | reverse complement strand
CTGGACCCTGTAGCACCATAATACTCCCCCCTTCATGTGTGACAGTCTCTGAGCATAAACATAGATTTTTTAACCTTTGGCAACCAAATTCTCTCTGCTAAAACTTTAACTGACTGCTGACCTTTATTAGACATGAACTCCAAACTTTCTTTTGAGGACGTCAAAGATTAAAATGACTTCTGGATCTTGGATGCTAAATGTGGACACGACTCTTCTTCTCTGTCCATTCTGGACCAGGTCGACTCACAGCTCTCAGCCCATGTCCAAAGAGGAGCTGCCCAGCTCCGTGTCCGTCCAGCTTTTCAATGGGGAGTCTCAGCAGCTCACCATCACCTTGGAGAACATCGGCTCCATAGACATCGAGACTCTGGAGCTCACTTCCAAGATCAACAGCAGCAAAGGTAAGCATAATGAATCCTGCAGTGACTGTGTTTGCCGCTGTAGCTATCTCCTCATTCATCCTTCTTAACAGTAAATGGACATAATTGGCAAAAATAGATGAAAAATAAACACACGGCAACCACAACTTCTCCTGGGGATGCAGTGGTGAAAGCCTTTGGTGTTTTCACAGCTTCTCCTCATTTTTCAAACCTCAGGGACTCGGTGTGTTCAACAGCAGCTCAGATCTCCACGCTTGCTTTTCCTGTTGTGTCTGAAGTGCAGACATCTCCAGGACGAGCTGACAGGGTTTTCTGCAGTCATAAGTGGAAAAGTGAAGCATTGATGGAGCTGTGAGTGTCATGCCCCTTGATGCCTCAGAAGCTCCACTGTACCATTACCTCATCTGTGATCCTCTCCTCAAGAGAAAAAAAACTATTTCTGATGATCAGCAGGCCACGAGAAATCAAGATCACAGACTGGGGATGATGAAACCGGTGCAGTCTTTGGGGCTGTGATGTCCATCCAAAAAGTGATCTTTAATGTCACATTTTGAATTGAAACTTTTCTGAAGAGGTCTGCTTCCCGACAAAGTTTACACCGTTATAAAGCTAATATGTAAAACTTTAATGCTTATAGTCTGGGCTTTTTTTTTTCCTCAATTACAATTTGTTCTAGTATTTTATCTTTAAAACTGTTTTCTGCTGCAGTGCTTGGTACCAATCTTTTTTAAATTCTTTTTTGAACAAATACATTTTTGGTTATTTTACACGATAATTCCGCAATGACCTGTCCAAAAATGCAGCTCCAAGTGGTACATTTTTGTCTCTTTTTTTAAGAATCATAAAATTATAGAACAATCATCATTTGTTTTATAGCAAAAGATCAAATGTGTAGAGATTAAACAAAAATCTGTAAACATCAGAACTTATGTATGTTTTAAACAAAAAATTCTAAGCTAAGAAGTTTTTGAAGTCTTAGTTGACATTTAAAATTTAGCACTATACTAATGGGGGTTGGTGGGGTGGGGGGGTCAATCCTACTCCGTTGTACACAGACGTTCAGACTACTGAGGAGTCGAGTAAAAGAATATCTACTTGGTTTTGGACTGGAACCAGTTTAATTTTACAATATTTGATTGGAAAGTGTTTAGACAATAACATTTACACTCACTGGCAGCTTCATCTGGTCCATCTTGCCAGTACCGGGTTGGACCCCTTGTTCCTTCAGAACTGCCTTAATCCTTGATGGCATAGATTCTATAAAGTACTAAAAGCATTCCTCAGAGTTTGGTCCATGTCAACATGACAGCATCACAGTTGCTGCACATTTGTCTGCCGAACATCCATGATGATAATCTCCTGTTCCTCCACATCCCAAAGGTTCTATTGGGTTCTGGTGAGTGTGGAGGTCATTAGAGTCCAGTGAACTCATTGTTCTAGAAACCAGTCTGAGATGATTCCAGTTTATGACATGGAGTCTTATCCTGCTGGAAGTAGCATCAGAAGATGGTACTCTGTGGTCATAAAGGGATGGACATGGTCAGAACAATACTCAGGTAGACTGTGGGGTTGGAACCATGATCAGTTGGTACTGAGGGGTCCAAAGTGTGCCAAGAAGATATGCCCTAAACCAGAACACCACCAGTCTGAACCGCTGATACAAAGCAGGATGGATCCATGTTTTCATGTTGATGATGTTACCATCTGAATGTAGCAGAAATAGAGACTCATCAGACCAGACAACGTTTTCCATCTTCTATTGTCCAGTTTTGGTAAGTCTGTGTGAACTGTAGACTCAAGTTTCTTGTTCTTAGCTGACAGCAGTGATACCCGCTCTAGTTCATCTGCATTAAGGTTGTTGTGTGTACAGAGAGATGTTATTCTGCAGACCTCGGTTGTATCCAGTGCACTGGGTAACATATTATACATGGAATGGTCAGAGTGCACGCAAGCTGAATTATTTTCAAATCTTGGAAAAAAACAGTGATTATTTGAGTTCCTGTTGTATTTCTATGAGCTGGAACCGGTCTGGTCATTCTCCTCTGACATCAACAAGACATTTCACCCACAGAACTGCAGCTCTCTGGATATTTTCTCTTTTTCTGACCATTCTCTGTAAACTCTAGAGATGGTTGTGGGTGAAAATCCCAGTAGATCATCAGTTTCTGAAATCCTCAAACCACACTGTCTGGAACCAACAACCACGCCACATTCAAAGTCACTTCAATCTCCTTTCTTCCTCATTCTGATGCTCAGTTTGAACTGCAGCAGATCCTCTTGACCATGTCTAGATGCATTGAGTTGCTGTTATGTGACGATCAGACATTTGCGATAATGAGCATACAAATTTCAAATAGCAGACTCATTTCAAACAATTGTTTGTCATCTAATCCGCATCAATAGCTTTTAAGCATAGAAAGACTGTTTTTTTTGTTGGCACCAACACCAGAGCATCGGACAAAACAGATTTATTTCAGTCGCATTTTTAAATGTATTCATGAAAAAAGCTTTTGTAGGAAATACAACATGATACCTTATTGTGTGCTTTTGATCAGTCTGTTAGTATAAGTGTGTTAAGTGATCACCATCATTGATAGGTGGGTGGAGTGATGGGTGGACACAAAAATAGTTATTTGCCCATGTCCCGCCCATTTTCAGCATAATGTAGAAGTGGGCGGAGTTAATAAGGCTGTCGGGTGTTTTTTGTAAAGAGCATCTGTTTTTGTGCAGGGAGTGAATGCATCTGGAGTCGGATGCAGACACCTGCAGAAATAGGGAGACTCATTGGTGCTCACCATCATCATTGGTGAGAAGTCTTGACTTCTGACAGTTTTCTCCACATTTGTCTTACAGCTTTGGTATCTCAGTGCAGAAGTCTTGTTGGGGTGTATGGGAGCTGGCCTGTCAATGGCAAACATTACAAGGCTCTTATTAAAATAGTGTGAACTTAAAGCTGCTCATCTCTAACCGACTCCCCGTTTGAACCACAGGGATTCTGTCAGTCTACTCCCTGCTGGCCACTTTCCAATGCACAAGTTTGTCTCTGCATTTTAAGCACTCCCTTTGAAGTTGAACTGTTGTTGGAAATGATTTATGTTGCAAATATAGTTTTCCCTTCAAGGACAGATTATTTTTAAAGCTGGATGAAGAAGCAAAAGGAGCCGGATTGCATGAGCAGACTGACAAAATGCTTTTGTTTCAGTAACAGCGAGGGAAAAGTTGGTCTTTGAGTTTGAAACAGCTGCCTGATGCCTACCTATAGCCAGGATTTTAATTTTAAAAAGCCAGAGCTGGGATTTACTCATCATAATCTGTGCTATTTTGGAACTTGCATTGGAACAGTGGGCCGTTCATTCATGCATGGATTTAAATACATGGTTAAAACGATCCTTAGTCCTATAAAATACAAACTACAAGTCTGGTCCTGATCTGATCCAGATTTGGTCTGGTCTGATCCAGGTTTTCCCCTGACCTGATCCAGGCCTGGTCCGGATCTGATCCAGATCTGGTCTTGAACTGATTCAGATCTGGTCTTGATCTGATCCAGATTTTGGTCTAACCTGATCAAGACCTGGTCCTGACCTGATCCGGATCTGGTCCTGATCTGATTTAGATCTGGTCTTGATCTGATTCAAATTTTGCCTTGACCTCATCCAGTTCTGGTCCTGAACTGATCCAGATTTTGCCCTAACTTGATCCGGCTCTCGGGTCCTGATCCGATTTAGATCTGGTCTTGATCTGATCCAGATTTTATCGAACTTTATCCAGACCAAGTCCTGATTTTATTCAGATCTGGTCCTGATCTGACCAATTTCTGGTCCTAATCTGACTCATTTCTGGTCCTGATTTAATCCAGATCTGGCCCTGACCTGATTCAGATCTGGTCTTGAACTGATCCAGATTTTGCCTAACCTCATCCAGTTCTGGTCCTCATCTGATTCAAATCTGGTCTTGATCTGATCCAGAGCTGGTCCTGATCTGATCCAGATTTGGTCTGGATCTGATCCAGGTTTTCCCCTGACCTGATCCAGGCCTGGTCTGGATCTGATCCAGATCTGGTCTTGAACTGATCCAGAGCTGGTCTTGATCTGATGAAGACTTTGCCCTGACCTGATCTGGATCTGGTACTAATTTTGCCCTAACCTGATCCAGACCTGGTCCTGACCTGATCCAGATCTGGTCCTGATCTGATTCAGATCTGGTCTTGACCTGATCCAGATCTGGCCCTGATCTGATTCAGATCTGGTCCTAATCAGATCCAGAGGCAGTCCTAATCTGATCCAGATCTTGTCCTGATCTTATTCAGATCTGGTCTTGATCTGATCCATATTTTGCCTTGACCTGATCCAGATCTGGTCCTTATCTGATCCAGAGGTAGTCCTGATCTGATCCAGATCTAGTCCTGATCTTATTCAGATCTGGTCTTGATCTGATCCAGATTTTGGTCTAACCTGATCAAGACCTGGTCCTGACCTGATCCGGATTTTGTTGAACTTTATCCACACCAAGTCCTGATTTTATTCAGATCTGGTCCTGATCTGACCAATTTCTGGTCCTAATCTGACTCATTTCTGGTCCTGATTTAATCCAGATCTGGCCCTGACCTGATTCAGATCTGGTCTTGAACTGATCCAGATTTTGCCTAACCTCATCCAGTTCTGGTCCTCATCTGATTCAAATCTGGTCTTGATCTGATCCAGAGCTGGTCCTGATCTGATCCAGATCTGGTCCTGATCTGATCCAGATTTTTTTTCCCTGACCTGATCCAGACCTGGTTTCCTATGCTGGTTCTCTGAACTTACTTGAGCTCTGGTTTTCTTGAAAATGATTAAGATTAAGATTAAGAAAATCTCTATTAGTCCCACAGTGGGGAAATTGCAATATGCAACAGTACAGGTAGTCAGAATAAGTGAGGATAAAAAATAAAAATAAAATAAAATATACATATACAGAGCTAAAGTGATGGGATACCCTATGCATTGTAAGAAGAGCTGAACAGTAAACATTTTGACTGTTATTGACCAGTTAGGTGTAGTATGTACAGGTATACACAATTATTGCACAGTCTAGTGGTCAATAATTAAAATAATAAATAGTGCTGTACACAGATCTATAGATATTGCTTATGGTGATCCGAATTGTTGGTTGTACAGTCTGACAGCCGCAGGAAGGAAAGATCTCCTGAATCTCTCCTTCACACACCAAGGGTGGAGCAGCCTTCCACTGAAGCTGCTCTCCAGGGCAGACAGAGTGTCCTGGATGGGGTGGGACTCATTGTCCAGCATGGATGTCAGTTTCTGTAGGAGCCTCCTGTCACCCACCTCCCGCACTGAGTCCAGAGAGCAGCCCAGGACAGAGCTGGACTTCCTGATGACTCTGCCCAGCTTCTTCCTGTCCCTCTCTGTGATGCTGCTGTTCCAGCAGACCACACCGTACAGGATGACTGATGACACCACAGAGTCGTAGAAGGTCTTCAGGAGTGGCCCTCTCACTCCAAAGGACCGCAGTCTCCTCAGGAGATAGAGCCTGCTCTGACCCTTCCTGTACAGTGCGTCTGTGTTGTGAGTCCAGTCCAGTTTGTTGTTGAGGTGAACACCCAGGTACTTGTAGGAGTCCACCTGCTCAATGTCCATTCCCTGGATGTTCACCGGTGGAGGGGTAGCAGAGTGTTGTCTGCAGAAATCCACCACCACCATCTCCTTGGTTTTCCTCGCGTTGATCAGGAGGTGGTTTAGCTGACACCAGTCCACAAAGTTCTGCGTCAGTTCTCTGTACTCCACGTCGTTGTCGTCCCTAATGAGACCAGAAGGAGCTGCAGAAGTTGTCAGAGAACTTCTGCAGCACGCAGCCATCCGTGTTGTGTGTGAAGTCAGGCGTGTAGAGGGTGAAAAGGAAGGGGGAAAGGACAGTCCCCTGAGGGACACTGGTGCTGCTGGTGACCAGGCTCTCACGAACTGGGGACGGTTGGTGAGGTAGTCCTGGATCCATCCTGGCAGCAGATGGTCCACCCCTGTGTCCTCCAGTTTGTCCTTCAGGATCGTCGGCTTGACGGTGTTGAAAGCACTGGAAAAATCAAAGAACATGATTCTCACAGTACTGCCGGTCTTCTCCAGGTTAGAGAGAGCTTGATGTAGCAGGAAGATGAAAGCATCCTCCACTCCAACGTTGGGCCTGTAGGCAAACTGCAGGGGGTCCATGGAGGGGCCCGCTGTGGAGAGGAGGTGTCTCAGGACCAGCCTCTCCAGTGTCTTCATCAGGTGGGATATCAAAGCCACCGGTCTGTAGCTGCTCAGGTCTTTGGGCTGCGGTGTTTTGGGCACAGGTACCACACAAGAGGTCTTCCAGAGCTGTGGTACAACCCCAGCTTGAGGCTCAGGTTGAAGACATGCTCCATAACTCCACACAGTTCGTCTGCGCAGGACTTAAGGAGCCTGGAGCTGATCCCATCAGGCCCAGCAGATTTCCGAGCCTTTGTCTTCCTGGAGCATAAATGAGGAGCATAAGTCTGTCGTCACTCACAAATGAAGTCTGGTGTTGATCACGTCTTTGAGAATGAAGACAACGAGAGGAGATGCTGTAAGATCTTTGTGTTTGGAGTAAAATAAGCTACCACAGAGTGAATCTGAAGAATTACGAGTTATGAAGAAGTTTTAGAAGGTCTGCTGGGTAAATTTTGTGTGGTGAGGAGCTGCGGGAGTTTCCTCAGAGATGATAGTCAGATGAACGCGTATCTGCTTTATTCTCTCTGTTTTTATGTTTTCCTTTTTCTTTCATAGTAGCATATATTTGTTTCGACATCATGATCATTGCAGCGTATTTGGATCTGGTCACAAATCTTATGCTTATTCAGACATGGATTTCAATCATCAGCCAAACTTCTCATTAGGGAATTTTAGTTTTTTCTTCCATGCTAACTGAGGCCTGTGGAGTCTGGGATGCAGAGGTTTAGTTGCTTTTTTTCTCAGAAGTGCACCAACTGGAAAGATCTTCACGTTCTTACTCATGAGTTAAACTGTCCTGCGTTGCTGTTAGTTTTGACACCTCTGAATGACTTTGTTCCATTTTCCTCCTTCTGGAGGAACTGATGAGAATGATATGGGTCAGTTCAAATAAATCTTAAACAAATACACATTTGTATTGGTCTTGGTGTCAGTGTATAATAAAAGCTGGGTTACTTTCAGGGTCAGTGTTATGAAAGTTCTTGGCCTCCCACAGGAACAGATGTATTTTTTCTACAGTTTATTTGTGGATGCTCTCAGTTTACTTTGAGTACACCACCACACATTAAAGGAATTTATGAAAAGATTTGGCATATTAAGCAGAATTCTGTGAACATGAAGCCTCGTTATTTTTGTTTGCTTAATAATGAAAATGGCATAAATGTCTTTTGGATGCTGGTTTGTCCTGACCATGTGAGCAGCCGGCTACTCTGTATGTTCTGGTGAAAGCAGTCAGGCTTTTCTGTCCTTTTGTGCGCTCCTGCAGCATCATTAAAGCACAAAGACAGAACTCCTGTAAGCAATTAAGTGCCACATTTCAGCTGTGAGACCTTTGAAGGCCATTTTAATGTCAGATCAGCTTCTGTCTGGATTATGTCACATTTTTTCAAATTTAATTTGGGTTTCACTTTGTTCCTAAAGGCCATCTGTGCGAGTGTTCAAACTCAACCCTTTTACCCAGAAATGGAACATGCTGGATGCACTCTTGGCACAATAATTATTTGACTATTTAAAAGGATTTTTTTTTTTACAGGTTTTGGGTTTTTTTTTTCTCATTGTTTTTTTTTTTTGTTTGTTAATCTTGTTTCTTTTGCTCATCACAAGATAAAAATGAAATACATATGACAGGCTCGACAAGCTGTTTTTCTCCATCAGAATCTGCTGGAATTACGTTGATCATGTTAACAATTAAAAAATGACAGTAAATCAAAGATCATAAACACTGGAGCTCTGGTATCAAAGGCTTCAAACTGTTTTTTGTAGTTCCTGTGTTTGTCATGGATGGCTTTAGGAATCCTGAAAGAAATCGGGGAAGAGCAGATGTGTTGAACTTTGAAGGTGGACCGAGAACCATGTTAGGGCAGATGTTTCCAGGGCTTCACCATCAGGCGGTGGTGCAGCAGATTCTTCAGCTCAAACCAGAGATTGGATTTGCACTTCCGCTGCCGTTATTTGCAGTGATTCACAAAAGTTTAAAATGCTTTTGGTGTTGAATGCAGAAGCTGCTGCCCGACCCGTTTTGACATTCAAATGCCACAATCTTTCTCTGTGGTAACTCTTCCTGCAGATACTCTGCTGCTTACCACCAGAGCCTGTAGACGACCAAGAGATGACCTTCTCTGGACTCCCATCTCTTAACAGGACCTTCAGACCTGGCTCAAATGTCAGATCCACACAGGAAGAAACCTCATATCTTAAACTCCTTTGAGCGCTGTTCACAAACAGGTTTTTTCAGGTTTTACTTTTTCATTAAAAAAAAAAGAAAAAGATTTTGCTCTTGGTAATTTAGAAATGTTGACTCAGCTTTGGAAAATGAATAAAAATGAATAGCTAACACTGACATTTTTGCCCCCATCACTGTCTTCAGGCTTTCATCCCATTGATCTGCTGAGAACATAAATGTTCTGATTTCGAGTTTTTTTTTACTTTCATTGAAGTGAATGATTTACTTATGCCACCAGTTGTTTGAGAATTTGCCTTCAACTTTAAACATTTGTTAAAGATTATTTTGTATTTCCTTAAAGATCTGAGCATAACCAAACTCTCATTGGTGTTGATATCTGTGCTCTGTGTGAAGAGTTTCACACCTCGGCAGCTCTGAGGGCTGAGAGACGATCAGCGCGGATGAAAGTGAGCGTGAAGGCAGTGCTTGAAGGTTAACTGCACATTCGTGTGCAGTCCTCCATGATGAATTTGCCACTTTAAAGCTGCATCCTTATGTTTTGGTTGAGTGAAGTCAAAAGGGGAGGAGGGATCTGGCAACGACCTAAGCCCAGTGCAGCAGTCCTGATCTCTCTGCTGTGATTCCCATCTGTGCGCTGGAAGCAGCAGCAGGAGCAGGGTCTCCTTGTTTGGATTGGAGATGCATGTATGGAGTGTACCAATGAGGCTCATTTCATCCACATCTGCTCCTGTAATCTCATCAGAGGGTTTGGCTTCTATCTGTTTTGCATAAATGTTTGTGGGTCAACTTTCATGAGCTTTTCAGCTTTACTACCATTGCAGCATTTACAACCACCCTGTAACTTTAACAGCATTTGTGCCACTAAAGCAGTGGTGATCATATGCTGCAGCGGTGCACCTCCAGCAGCTGTCCCTGCACACAGACATCTGTTTCATTTCCTATGGTGTAATCTATTATGAGGGAGTCTCACTCATTTACATCCGCTCTAACAGCAGTTCACACTCGTGACATATTTTTAGACCTCCACAAATGCAGAGGGAGGGGACAAGAGTCTGTGTTTTAGCCTGCGTTTCACCAGAGTTACTTAATAAAAGCTTTATACAAATGATATGCACTAGTTAAGGAATAATACTCATAATGTCATCAACTTTAGTTGGAAATACATTTGATTTTTGCTCTGACCCTGTTCTTCTGATTCTCCTCGAAGTGAGTCTGAAAGAAGAAGACATAAAAGGAAAAACCTGAGATGTCATTTATATTTATTATTTTTAACTTTGCTGAGTTTTTTTTGGTAAATCTTCAGTCAAATCTTCCCTGTGACAGACTGTCCAGGGTGTACCCTGCCTTCACCCGGCAGTAGCCAGGTTAGGCTCTAGCAGCCTCGTGATCCTGTGAGGGATAAAATGGGTTCAGAAAATGGATGGATAGTCAGATCTTTATCTTCATGCAAATTATCTGATGAGGCTTTACAAATCTTCCCTGCAGTGACACCCATGATCCTGAAGAGGGTGAAGATGATGGCTGGATTTGACCCGTCTAAGTGGAGAGGGTTTCCCCAAATCTCTTACATTAGGAACAAAAGCCACCAGTTTTACATGAGATACTGAGTTTTCTAGAGAAAGCCAACTGTAACTGCATCCAAACTGCCTCTGACTTTTCTCTGCAGAGCAGAGGTGATTGTGTCTGACCATTTAACTGGTGTCTGACCTTCCTCCTTCTCCACACTGTTTCTCGATCTCCCTCCAAAACTTCCCAATTGCAAACAAAATGTTCAGTCTTAAAAACAAAACTTTATAAGCAACAAATGAAAATATTAAATGTTTTTTTCAAAATCTTTACTTTCAAAATACATTTTTGTATTTTTGACCCCAAAGTTTTCAGATGCGTTATTTCGCTTTCTCCCTATCTTTCATTTTTATGTTCACAACTTTCAGTTTAATGTGATATTTGTGCCACCAAACTGCTATTCACATACAAGAGGCTTCATGCTGGTTGGTCGAGATTTTATCAAATCGACTGGCCTAGTACCGGACACGGAATTTGGACTTTGTATCGATGCCGTTCGACCAGAATTCTACAGTCTTCAAGCATTCTGGCCTGTTTCTCTTTGAGTAGAACCCAGAAGAAGTAGCAAAGCCTAACTACAACAGGATTCAACAGGATTTATGTAAGTTACTGTTGCAACCTGCGTGTTTAAAAACTCTGCAGCAGAAAAAAACCCGTCTCTGCTCATCTCCATCCAGCCAGACGTTACATTATAAATTAATCAAAATTTTTATAAATGAAAAATAGTTTTTTCCATGTATAAAACATTAAAAAAAGATAAAAAATTTTTTTTTTCATGAATAACTTTGTTTTTTTACTTTTTACAAAAGCAGATATCAGTCGTTTTAATTGTATAGCGCCTCAAGCCTCACTGGTATGAGAAGTGCTTTTTAGAAATAAAGTTGATTTGATTCTAAAAAAATAAAATATTCTTTGCAAAGCTGGATAATCTGTTAAAGCAAGCTGACTCGAAAATAAATCATCATTAAAGTCAAAAATGCTATTTCTTCTGCTTATACATTAAGTTTACTTTACTCAGCCATCATTCTTTTTCTCACTCACTACTGCTGTTAATCTAATCAAAAACATGGTTGTGCAGCAGTCGATAATGTGCTTTATAATCTATTTTATAAGAAACGGATCCTACAGGAAATCAAAGTTTTTACCAATATTTTTCTCCAGAGGATTCATAGATCACGCAGATTGCGCTCTACACAGTTTATAATACTGTTTCAGGAGATCCTCAGTCATACATTCGTAAATCTGACTAAATAAAATGTAATGAATGTTTAAAAATTACAAATCATTTAAAAATGATTAATTTTTTTTTTTCTTCAGCCAAAGAAGATGGAGGGCAAAAGAGCCTCTTGTCTGTTTTTTCCACAAACATTGAGCTAAATTCTTAGTTGTGAACACAAAATCAAAGATAGGGAGAAAGCAAAATTGAACTGAAAAAGTTTGTGTTTAGAACGTTGTTTTTTTGTTTTTGTTTTTTTTTTTAAACTAAACATTTTGTTTTCAATTTAGGGAATTTTGATCTCAAAACTGTGACTTTTGTTCTTAGTGTGGTGGCACAAACATAACTCATAGGCTGCAGCTTCAGTCTACTGCTTCATAAAGAAGATCCATGCTGGTATTAGATCCGGTGCTCAGCAGGTCACGCTCGGGTTTTCAAAAGAAGATCTTTGTTTTCCACAGACAGAGCAGGACTACACCAAACCCTGATCACAACAGAATCAATGATGGCTGTGAAGTGGTTCTTCTCTCAGGTCTCTGCTCTCCAAACTTCCTTGGCATTGTTACGTTGTCAGTGACAGAATAAAGAACTGGTACCAAGTCAGACTCTGGCTCTGAACCAGCACTGAAACCAGTTTGGTAATCAACTGCTAAGAGTGGGCTTGCAAAGAAAGCAGTGGGGACAGCATCTCTGTAGCCTTCTGCATCTCTGGTCTGTGGTAGCTGAATGAATAAAAGATGAGAAGAGACCCAACCGGGAGAAGAAAACATTAGTCATTAGACGGGTTCTCCATTTTTAGGGATGCATATGTTGATGTGTGCAGCAATGACAGCTGGGGGTGAGAAAAGCTGCTTTATTTGTAGATCACAGTTCATACGCAAAGAATGTCGAACTCTTGCAGAAACAAACCAAATGTTGTAGTATTTTGTGTAAATGAGTGTGTATGTAGCAGATGACGTGTTTTCTGCAGCCTGACTATAAGAAATAAGGAAATTAGAAAATCATTGTGTTACCATCTTATAGGCACTTGCATGTTATCTGCACGCTGCTTGAATGCAGCATTTGCATAAAGTCAGTATGGAGCCTAACTAATGTCTAGAGCAGGGGTGTCCAATCCAGGCCTCGAGGGCCGCCTCCTGCTGGTTTTCCAGAAACCCTGTCTTATCTGCTGCTGATTACCTGATCAGACCCGTATGACATAAGTGTGTGTTACTTCCATTAGCTTTACTAATACTTCACGATACACTTGCCACGTCCACAGTAATGGTGCAATCCATTCTCAAGGTGTCCCTGAAGGTGGCTGCATGAGCCTTAAGGGGACTGCACCTGCACCCCCTTTACGATGTGGCCCCTACTCCCTACAACCCAAAAACCTGCAGCCCCCGTATGCGTCAGCGCTGTATGGGTGCAGGTGAATAATGATTTACTGTGTTAGGACAGAAGTGTTCAGCCTCCTGCAGCTGTATAATGTCATGTTAGCAGCCAAAATAATGCCTGAAATATTACAACAGGACCCCCCATCTTTGGTTGTTTAACGTTGAACATTTAAATGGATGACTTTTTTCAGGACTGTTGTTCTGAACTGTTTTCTGGCTGCCTGGCAGGTGTCTCCGTCTCTGTTTTTTTTTTGTTGCTTCAATTTGAAACTGGAAGCTGAGAGTGAATATTTAAACCGGTGTTATTTACTGAATCTGTATTTAATGCTGCCTACGTACACAACCTCTCAGAGGATTTACGAGGTTTTGGATTTGAATCAGGCAGTCATGAGTAAACTGTTGTTCTTGCAGTATCCTTACAATCCACTCCTGTAGTGTCCTTGTGATGAAAAGGTCCTGCCAGCAGCATCCATGCTCACAAGTGGCTCACCTGCGCATGCTTTATTCAGGTGATGTGTCATCCATCTGTGCTGCGGGCTGAAGTGGATGCAGCTGACTCATTTGTCAGGTAGCAGAGGTGGGAGGCAGAACTCAGAGTATCAGAGTAAAGACGTCATTGCAGGTTCCGGCACATGCCCCGCTCCTGGGGAGACTGCACCCAAACAAGCCCCCCCTCCGCCTGAATCTGAGAGACTTCAGGAAGATAACCGTTTCTCTTTTGCAGAAAAAGTCTTCGGGGAGTTTCTGAGCTGGGATCTGGAGGAAGCCGTGTGTCAACTGCCTCTGAAGCCTGGCCAATCGATCACGCTGTCGGTGAGAATCCGAGTCAAGCTGGACTTCTCCGGTCAGGAAAACCTGCTGCAGGACCTCAATGATGGTGAGCGCTCGGAACCTGCTGGACATTCATGCAGTCATACACCATAAAGCCCCATCAGTAACCCCTCCCCTCCTGCTCTTTGGAAGCACAAAATCTTTAACATACTGTAACTTTTCAATTGTTTATGTGATCAACATAATACCAGTAAATTCTGACCCCCCATACATCCGCCAGTTGTTGTTCTCCATTTCTACATAAGCAGAGTGTCTCCTCTTCCTCAGTTCAGGTTCAGCAGGAACAGCTGATGAGCTTCTTCCTCTTTTCCTTCAGTTTCTCCTCTTGCTCAGGTTGTTGTTCTGGTTCTCCTCTTGTTGTGTTTTCCAACTCTGTCATCACCCCTTCCTGTCTGCCCCCCTCCCATTGTTGAACCACTTCACTGCAGACTGCGCTGATAAATATTAATGTCAGATCAATATGAGGCTGCTCCTCCATCACTTCACCTGCTGCCAGCGTGGGTTTGCATGTGCATTCTGATGAACACACACGCCAATTGCTGCCGCCGCTGCTGTGTTTATCTGGGCCGCAGCCCCCCACCCTCATGAGGTCATTTAAGCGATACTGTTTCCCTCTTTTAATTAGCAGAGCAATAATCCACACCCTGAATTAATGAGATAAGAAGCGTTTTCCTCCTAAACAGCAGTTCTGAACGTGGCTATTACAGTGGCATTATGGGATGCAGTTTTTGCGGATGCTATCTTACCTTGTAATACATAAACACAGTCACGTTACTCATGTTGTGCTAATAAACTGATGAACTTATTTGCATAAACTGCAGTCTGGTCTGTGAGTAGAGATTACAAACTTCTGCTGTTTCTGCTAATTAAAGCGATACGTCTGATTGTGTTGTTGTTCTTTTAACAACTTTTCAGTTGGGATGTGAATTTGCCGCATACGTGTGACTTCACACGCCATCAGATTTTAACACTACTATCTAATCAACAGACCAGTTTTCAGCCAAACACAGATTCTTCTGCCATTAAGTTTTGTTTTTGCAAAAATGCTCTTTAATATTTAAATAAAATGTTAAGTTCAAGAATATCTTTTAGGTCATGATTTAAAAAAAAATAAAAAAGCAAGTAGTAATTGTCTTATAAATGTTTAGTATTCAGTTTGTGAGCATTTGAACTTGGGAACTTTTAATGAGAGACCTTTCTGTTTCAGTTTGATCAAAGCTTGCAAGTATTGATTAGACCAATGCCTGCTTTGTAGCTTCATCTATAAATAAACAGATGATATAAATAAACGACTTGTTCTGTTTAAAAAGCTCCAACCAACAAGCTTTGCCAGACAGAGGCAGCAGTAAAACCTGTTACATCTTCTCAACAAAAGAGCCCAAACAACAAAACAATTTCTGTTTCCTGCTTTACAAAAAAGTTAAAGAAGGAATTTCAACAAGTAATCCAACTCAGCGGTTTTATATTTGCTATTGAGAAGTTTGCCACACTCGAGTCTTCCTCCAAGTCCGTAAAGGTCTGATTGTAGACATTTTTATGTATTCTGAGAGGGCAGAATTTACAGTGGAGGTGATTCTGCAGCAGTAATAAACTGCTCCTCCACACACCTGTGCAGAAAGCGCTTGTGTTCCAGCTTTTGTGTGAGGTTTCAGAAATCTGTAGAAGTTCTCTCTGACTGCTTTGGAGGCTGTGATTGTTGTCTTTGTGTACAATGAGTCTCATCTTTTACTCCCTAATAACCAAGAACGTATTCCAGCTAATTTTATAAAAATACTGTAGTCTAACATTTTTAGAATTCTAAAAGTGGAAGACGGAAACTATAACAATGACTTTGAGCATGTTGCTGTATGAGTGTAACCCACCCCGCCCCACCCCTCGTCTGTGTTTGCAGACCTCGTCTTTGCTGCTCCACAGCCTGGGGATAAGAGAGCATGCTCCACAGACGCTCCGATGCTCTGCTAATGCTGATGCTCTACAGATGCTCTTCAGACTCTCAGCAAATACTGTCCCCATACTCTTTTAATGCTGGATAAATACTCTCCAGATGCTTTAAAGTCTCTACTGATGGTCTGCAGACACTCTTTGACTTTTCAGCAGATGCTCTGTTGATGCTGTGCAGACGCTCTGCAGATGCTCTACTGATTCTCTGTAGACATTCTATAGATATGCTGCAGAGCCACTACTGTTGCCCTGCAGACACTGTAGATGTCCTCCAGACGCTCTTAACGCTCTGCAGACACTTTGCAGATGCTCTACTGATACACAGTGCCTGCTCTGCATCAGCCCCATGAGTCTGAAACCACCACAGCTGCTGTGGAGAAGACTTGTCGGGCTTTAACTCTTCTGTACTTGAGGTTAAAAGTTTGACTTGTGTTTGATTTCCGTCTCTTCGTGGGTCCACAGAGATTTTGTGCTCACTTCTTTTATTTTTTAAACTCTCCTACATCATAGTTCACCTGCTGGTTGAAGGAACAGCATATATCATACTTAAGTCTTGATACTGGCTGACACTCTGTCTTCTGTGCTTCAGAGGAGACCAATTAGGATAAACTGGGCTGGCCCCCGGCCTCAATTATCCATCCTCGGACATTTTATCGCTCATTGTGAGTCTGGCTGCAGTTCACCACACTGGAACTCACGATCAGACGTGGCTAATGGGCTTTGACTTACAGCCCGCTTTATTGTGTTGAACCATGTGCGCGTCATAGCTAATGATGGTGTGACTCCCTCATCAGTGCTGAGAGTAAAGACAGCTGTAAGTCTAGCAGCCAGAAGCATGATAGCCAACTAAAACATCAGGATTTTTAACTGTACATTTGAATTCCTGATGTGCAAATAAAGTCTGCTTCTAGTTTAATGTATTTATGAGTATGTTTTTCTATTTATTTGCTAAATCAGGATAGTTATATGCTTGAGCTGTTTACCAACGCAGGATAACTAACTGCTGTTCGTCAGATTTTGTTAAATGTGAAATCAATTATTGCAGCCTCATGGCATTTTCTTCAACAAACTGGTTGTAGCTGAGTTAAATGCTGAGTTTCTCTGGAGGTGTTTCAACAAAGAATATGGTTAATGTTGATTGGAGGGAGCACTCATTCTTCATCTAGTCCTTGTGAACCAGGACAAGCTGAGACTGGATCATCAGTTAGCTCTTTGTTTGTTGGTTTCCCTTCCACTTCTGCGGGTGAAAGTTGACAATTACAGTTTAAAGTTTCAGCATTTCAAGTTGCATTTTTAAGACGGGGTTCTGGCTTAGTTGGTCTGTTTATGGGTTGGGTCAATTTGCTCCAGAGGGTGGCTGGGTGCTCCCTTAGAGATAGGGTGAGATGCTCGGTCACCCGGAGAGAGCTTGGAGTAGAGCCGCTTCTCCTCCGCATCCAGGGGAGCCAGTTGAGGTGGTTCGGGCATCTGATCCGGATGCCTCCTGGACGCCTCCCCGGAAAGGTGTTCTGGGATGTCCCCCTGGGGAGAGGCCCAAGGGAAGACCAGGACAAGCTGGAGAGACTATGTTTCTCGGCTGGCCTGGGAACGCCTCGGGGTCCCCCCAGAGGAGCTGGAGGAAGTGGCCGGGGAGAGGGAAGTCTGGGCATCTTTGCTTAGACTGCTGCCCCCGCGACCCGGTCCAGGATGAAGCGGAAGAAGATGGATGGATGGATGGTCCATAGGATCTTTGTGTCCTTTCAAAATAAAATCTTTTAAATATGGTTATTGGTAAAGAATCTTGGATGACCCAAAGAAAGCCATGATGGGCAAACTTAAAATACTTTAAAAGCCGAAGAGTTCAGGAGAGCTGCAGGCACATGTCTGTTACAAGTAGTGTCAGTTACAAGTACCTTGGAATCCCACAGGCAGATGGCATCCTGGAACAGGCAACAAGGAAAACTGCAACAGCCAAATACCTCCAACGAGTAAGGCAAGTCCTGAGAATCTGGCTCAATGGCAAGAACAAGACCCGGGCAATAAACCGTTACGCACTGCCAGTCATCAGATATCCTGCAGGAATAATAAGATGGTCAAAAGAAGAGATACAGACCACAGATGTTAAGACTTGAAAGCTCCAGACCATACATGGAGGGTTCCATCCCAAATCCAGCACCCTGAGACTGCATACTAACCGCAAGGAAGGAGGCTGAGGACTAGTGAACGTGGAAGCCACTATCCAGGATGAAACATCCATGATGCATGAATAAGTCAAGCTCAAGGCTCCAACTGACAGCGTGCTTAGTGAACCTCCAAACTGGAGGAGTGGCTAAAGCAGATCCCTGGATACATCTCAGATATCTCAGTCCAGAAAAGTGCAGTACTAGGAACAGCTAAGATACTGTGAAGGACCCTCAAGCTTCCAGGCCTCTGGTAGAGGACCCGAGCTTGGAGGAGAAACCACCCGCGGAGGGTGAGAGGGGCATTTTAAATATATATTGTAATTTTTAACACATTAACAATACAAAACTCAACAATTGGCCCATGAATACAAAGATGAAGTATGTGAGTAGAAGTCATGTTCCAACCATACAGCAAAAATAAGAAAAGTCAGGAAAAATACAATGAGTTTGAAGCAGGACATTGGTATTAAAACATACAGGCTCTTCTCATAATTGTGGCAATATCCAGTCCAATATATATATATATATTTTTTTTTCAAAAAAAGGTCCCCAAGTCTTTGCAAAACACTCTTCTTTATATTAGAGTGAGAGTTTAGAGGAAGACATTTTCTTTTCTCCCACAGAAAGTAAGCATTTTGTAAAGTTGTCTATTATAGTTACCATGAATTACAGGAAACCCAATAGTAAAAACAGGATTATTGTATAAGTCCACTGACAAAATTGCATACATTTTTTGACCAATCTCAAAATCTCTGTGCTAGAAAGGGGCCAAAAGCAGTGAGTAAGAGTTTTAATCTCAGTCTTACACACAATGGGTTTAATCGGGTTTGAATTATATTTTTTTGCTTCTGTAGTTTCGACTTTCTTTTCTGTTTTATTGTTGCAGTAAACTTTGCTTTTTCACAAATCAACAGTTTGGTTCCAATCCAACATTTCCAGAAGACAGAAAACATCTAACTCCAAAGATTTTAATAATTAATACTCTTGGTTTTTGTCTGATAATGAAAAATGAGACGCTTTAGTGTAGCTGTGCATGTGTCTGTTGGTAATTTTCATCTGGTCATCAGAGGGTTTCTTTAAACTGATGTGTGAGCGCTCGGTGTTTTAAGGATGTTTTCCTGAAGCCGGAGCTTCTGTAGAGACGGACAGTTTCCCCTTTCTGGAGGGGGATTGTGCTGACGTCAGTGGGTGATCCGTCTGATGTCAGAGCTTCAGCTGCAGGCGTCACTTCTCAACATTGTTTGACTGGTTAAAGCAGCAGCCCCTGTGGGAGGGGGCAAGCACAGCTGCTGACGATACATCTGCCCCTCTCAAGGTCACGGTGGGAAACTTTGTTCTTCAGGCGCTGATGAAAACATAGGAACTGTGACATCTCTGGCTTGGGGTAACTAAAAAGAAAAACTGCATTTTCTTCAAAGACTTAGTGGTTCCTGTGTTTTTAGACAAATATTCTATATGTTCAAATATTGTTTAGTGTTAGGTTTGCTGAAGTAGTTATGGTCAAGAGCAGTTTACTATCATTGAAACTAGCTGTTTTGTGTGTGTGTGTTTTTTTTTATCTGCTCAGATTGCAGTGAATGCAGCTGACTCTTTCTTTGATTATATATTGAAGGAAAATGCATTTTAATTTTCAGTATATTTTTGGACGGCCTGTTTAGTATCAGAAGAGGAATTTGAAAATAAAATCTAAAACCTGTCGAGTAAAATTGTCTCATTTTTGGCCAAATTTAATTTTCACAGTAATTTTGAATCAACGATTTAGTGGGTAACATTGCACTGATATATTCACTGACTTCTTTCAGACTTTTTCTATTGAGGGATTTATTTTCTTATTTCATAATTTTTCAGGTATTAATTATTATCCTTTTTTTGGCCCAAGGAAAAATTAGATTACAGTAACGCTAGTTTCACTCCGCATGCAGAAGCACATCAAAGCAGAGTATGCGTATCATCCAGAGCAGGTGTTCATTATGGATGAAACTGGAAAATTCTGGATAGAGATGCTCCTCTTACACTTATTTGATGGAGGAGGAAGCACACACTATTTTAAGGCACGGAGAGACAGAGTGACAGTCCTCAGGAAAATATTTCAGTCTATTGTTTCGGATTCTACAAAACTCTTTATGTTGAGCAATACTCCAACGTTCTTTAATAAATGTTTGCAAAGCATGATCAGAAGTGTTTTTGATGAGTGTGGATCGGTAACAGACATTCTTTAGCCGCGAGGGGATGTGGGGTGAGACGGAGACTGGGGGTTCTCCGTATTTGTGCATTTGCCGTATTCGCAGAGGTCTCTGGTCCCCAACCCCCACGAATTTTGGGAGAATACTGTATTGTCATCTTTACAGTCTGTTTAGATGCAAAAATATGATTGCATTTGTCAATCGCGGTATTTTATTGTGAAAAATTGGTTATATTTTGAAAATGGACCAAATTTTTACCGTATGTCTTGGCGTAACTTTGTGCCAGGATTGATGCGGATCGCTCGCGGCTCGCTGAAAAATAGACCAGACGCTGAAATGATCGGTGCACTGTGTAAGCCGGCCATAGGTTAACAAGGGCGCCGAATGGAAACGGCCTTCGCTCTGCGACGCTTCCGCGTGTAGTAGGAACCCGCCGTTACAAATCCCTCTACCTCTGTGAACGTCCTCCTTGTAAATCATTTTGTTTGAAATCATGTTTAATAAAACATTTTGGCTAAAAAAAATTTTCTCAACCGTGTGGATGTTTTTGGAAAGTGCATGACACTGTTTTTTTATTTCCCTCTTGTCAAGTGTTTGTTTAAACGTTGAAAGCATCTGATGGATGTTCATCATGTTCATATTTCTTGATCCTTTTTAGAATCACTCTTCTTTTGTAACAGGCCTGCACGGTGGCGCAGTGGTTAGCGCTCTTGCCTCACAGCGTGAAGGCCCCGAATCAAATCCCGGCTGGGGAATGCATGGAACCCCGGCTTCCTCCCACCGTCCAAAAACATGCTTCATAGGTTCATTGGTGACTCTAAATTGCCCCTAGGTGTGAATGTGAGAGTGAATGTGTGTGTGATTGAGGCCCTGAGACAGACTGGCGACCTGTCCAGGGTGAACCCCGCCTTCACCCATCAGTAGACGGGATAGGCTCCAGCACCCCGCGACCCCGAAAGGGAAGAAGCGGTCAAGAAAATGCATGAATCTTCTTTTGTAACCAAGCTCTTGGTTAGAGAGTATCTGACACCTTTACACAAAGTTCTTCAAGTAAAAACTCATTGCAGTGATCTGTTCAAAAGTGTAGGAGGAAAGGCATTTTTTACATTTCCAATCTGCCTCCTAACTATCTGCACAATCTCTTGCTTTCCCTCTCAGCCTGTCAGTCTTGTGCTGATGTTGATTAATCCAACACTGAGACTATAATAAAGAAAATGAAATCCTAACATGTGAAGTAGATGTAAAGATCTTCTGCAAACTATTTGACTACACAGTCATCTCACATGTAATTTTTATGCTTTGTAATTATAGACGCATATTACAGAATACAATTAAAAACTGAACTTAAGCAATCACAACTTTTTTTGTTCAGTCGCAAGAAAAAGTTTTACTTTATTTATAAAAATGTGTGTTTTTGTCAGGTAGAAATTAGTATTTCAGAAAATGCCAAATACTTCAACTTTATGTCAATACTTGATCACAAAAAGCCTGTTTGTTAGAAGGTGGATTTAAAGGTGACTTTTTTTAGATTGAAAAAAGTTCATGTTTAAAATTTAAACTTTCTCCTTCAACTTGGTGAGTTTTTCTTCCAGGCTTGAAGTTACTGACGGTGATTAAATACAAGTACAGGTGCTATTTTATTGTTGTCTTGGGATTATCTGACATTATTTAGTTTGACATGTTTCTGAAGTTAGACATTGGAAAAAATATGAACAAATTGTTCAATTTTGATCCAAGTCTGGAATGATTTCCAAAGTATCATCTTCCGAGAACATGCTCCTTCTGAGAAAATGGTTGCTTTCCAAACAGGAGATGGATGAAGCAAAGCCACTGCATTAAAATTAATTAAAACAATTCATCACTGCAGAATTTGTGAATCATCGCCGGCTGCTGACAAATCTGAGCTGTGATCAGACCCCTCATCTGTTTTCCTCTGTTTTGAAATCCGCCTGCCTGCTTGCTTTCTTTCAGATGGCATCAGTGTGACGGGCTGGCCCATTTCCAGCCCGCTCCGACAAGTCCTCAAACCCAGGCCCGAGTCCAAACCTCTGGGCAGCGAGTCAGGCAAGGCAGAGTACAGCCACGTCAAGGTGAGTGGGCTTCTTCTGCACAGTATGAGCTGTTTAATCAACTGTTTAATACCTTAAGAAAAGCATGTTAGGATTTCAGCTGATTCATAAAGTGCTCACCTACAGAAAGGACAGATTTGTATGGACGGTGTCTAAACCTTTGCTGAGAATGTTCTCTGTTCTCAGCCAAGCAAAGACACAGGAGGAGGAATGATACATGTTGGCACTATAGATGGGAGTGCTGGGCTTTTGGGGGACTTTAATGATGTCTGAAGGTGCTCATCAGTCAAAGAACCTGCAGCAGGGATGGATGCAAACCTCTGAAAGCCAGAGAGACCCTTTGGGAAGAAAAATTTAACCACAAAACAATTCTAAGGCTTTTATTTTGTTAAATCCTTGTATCAAGAAAAAAAAATCCTTTTATCAGATCGACTGTTTCTGCTGAACAACATCTTCTTTTTGGTCCATGATGAGTAACAAACACACACATTCTAACACACACACAGCTCATATTCTTACACAGCCCCTTGCAGGTATGCATGTCGAACCACATCAGTTTGTCTACAGCGTTTCCCTGTAGGATCTGATCTTAAATCCTTTTCTCGCTTCCCTTCTACTAAAACACATTTCCCTTTGGACGGATTCCGTAGCTTGTTAAATATTCTACACTTTTATTGTAAATCAGCTAAAGAATGAAATGTCTTTAACGATCTTATAGGGATTTGAATGTGTTGTTGGCTTATTAGAGGTAGTTTGATGGACAGTTCAGAGCTCTAGTGCTGCAGCTTTGGTGAAAACGGATTCAAAGAACATTTTCCTGCCCAAAACAGTCTTACTGAAACAAGCTCCCTTTGTTTCTCATGTGTGTAGACGCCGGATGATTCATGTTATTGTGTGCTCAACAAAAGCCAGGGCATCTGCACTTCATTTCATGTAGTCATTGTTGTTTCTGAAAATGCAGCTTTGGGCTTTACCATAGATATAACTAAAGGTTCTGAGTCCAAAGAAGAGGGCTTCACCAGAGAGGAAGTTGATGGACACAAGTGCAGAAAAGCAATCTGTTTGTAAATATGAGCTGAAATACCTAAAAATATCCTGTGAGAAAAGAAGTTTGTTTCACCTGAGTAATAAATGTTTAGACTGCAGAGCAAACTGCTAATAAAACTCTATTGTAGGGATGAAATTACCACGTTAGACTATAATTTAAGTTGATGAAGAAGAGAGTCCTGGACATCCAGATTGAACAGGGGAGCTTTTATACATGCAGGTTCCTTTTCTGGACACCTGTCATGGCTTTAGTCTATCATCTTTTCTTTAAGGCCTTGCTTATGAAAGAGAAAATAGACTCACCCCAATTTGTTCGTAATTCTTGATTTGTAACTCATGCCATATCTTTTGTGCATAAGAACAAAAATTATGGGATTCAGAAAAGTACAAAAAATAATTTACACATGGATAAATTAAAATTATAATAGCTTGAGACTAACAATACTCACACATCTTTAAAATGTATGCATGAGTTTGTTCTTACGCACACACAAAACCACATTTCTGCACAAATCTGATGTGGTACTGTTTTCTCGTCTTCAAGATTCATGTGTAAGTGATGCATTTAAATACTGCTAGCATGCTGGGTCATCAGAGTTTTCTTTTTGAGCTGCTTTGAAATAAGATTGTAAATATTATCTGGTGAAACTTGGCATTTTCTTACTTACTTAAACAAATATCCTTGATAACTAATACAAAAAAAGTCTAAAAATAAAAATATCTCCCAGAACTAATGGCTTCCTCTTTGCAGCCCCTCTCCTGACAGCACCTCCGACATGGGGCTCTTTCCTAAGTTCCGGTCACAGTAACTGGGATAGCAGGCAGCACCGGACCCTTTCAAACACCCGCATATAGTAGCAGGCCGATGGGCCGATCAACTCTCTCTGTCCTATGGGTGTTTAGAAGGACCTCATGGGCACATTTGCAGACCAGGTCTGGTCTGGTCTGGTCTGGTCTGGTCACTCCTCGGAGCTTCTCTGCGGCAAATACGGCAACAAAACTCAGCAATAGCCGCATGAGGTCCTTCAAACACCCACACGGTGGAGACGGTCGATCAGCCTCTCAGCCTGCTCCGATCTGCGGCTGTTTAGAAGCTCCGCTTCTCAACTCACAGAGCTGACTCTTCCACTGTCAGGTAAAGGTCTGATCAACTCAGCGCTGCCTCATGGCGGGAACCCCCCCCTACCCTTATACAGCGGGAGAAGACACGTGAGGTACTTCTCCACACCCAGGAAGAAGAACGGGCTACTCTGTCCGCTCTCTGGGTGTCGAGGAGGACCTCACGCCACCAGCTCACGGAAAAGTTCCGCGTGAAGAAATGGTATGTTTTAAAAACACATATTAAGATTTTCATTCATTCATCTTCTTGTCCGCTTTTTCCCTTTCGGGGTCGCGGAGGTGCCGAAGCCTAACCTGACTACTGATGGGCGAAGGCGGGGTTCACCCTGGACAGGTCTCCAGTCTGTCTCAGGGCCTCAATCACACACACATCCACTCTCAGATTCACACCTAGGGGTAATTTAGAGTCACCAATGAACCTATGAAGCATGTTTTTGGACGGTGGGAGGAAGCCGGAGTCCCCGGTGAAAACCCACGCATGCACGGGGAGAACATGCAAACTCCACACAGAAAGGTCCCCAGTTGATGTTCTTCAGATCCCCCAGCTGGGATTTGAAGTGGGGCCTCTTGCTGTGAGGCAAGAGCGCTAACCACTGCGCCACCGTGCAGCCTATTAAGATTTTTTATTCTTAATTATCGAACATATCTTGTTAAAAAAGTGGGAAAATGTCAAGTTTCACCAAATATTATTCACAATCTAAATTAAAAACAGCTGATAAGAAAATTCTGATGACCCAGCCTTCTAGCAGCATTTAAACACATCACTTTCACCAGAATCTTGTGAACACATGAAAAGAGTCTCACATCAGATTTGTGCGTAACTGTGATTTTGTGTGTGCATAACAAGCGATTCATGCATACATTTTAAAGACTATTGAGTATAGTTAGTTTCAAGCTATTGTGATTTTTTTTTCTGGGTGTAAATCATTGACTGTATATAAAATAACTGGACTGAGCAAGCCCACCTACTTCCGTGTTCCATATAGGAAGTACCACTGGGTTGCAAAAAGGCCAAAGTCCCATTGACTTACATTGAGAAACAGACAGTTATTTCTCAGTCATTTTATATGTCAGAATAATCATTCTTCCTCTGCTGCTTTCTGATTAACTTCTTTTTTCTAATTCTAATTTTTTTTAAAGATTTTTTTCCATTATCACAAGTTATTAGAGTTATAAATTGACCAATCAGATGGCTCAATAAGCGTTTGTGGGTCTGACGTCGAACGTCTGGGGGGTTTGATTGACAGATGACGGGTAGCCAATGGGAGCAGACTTCATCAATGGGTCCGTGAAGACCTTTTAACACCTACTTTACAATTCAACAATGTACCAATCATTGTCCTACTGTTGTTTTCCTCAATGGAATGTACCGATGCAGCAGTTTAAAACAACAAGAGGAGCATGCTGTCGACATTTTTAGATGAGGATTTACTCTGTAGAAATAGATTTCACTCTGAGGTTATGTGCTTTGGACTTTTTGTTGGTTTACCGTTCGTTTTTCTTTTTTTCACTGTTTTAATTGTAGTTTGGGCTGCACGGTGGCGCAGTGGTTAGCGCTCTTGCCTCACAGCGAGAAGGCCCCGGTTCAAATCCCGGCTGGGACCTTTCTGTGTGGAGTTTGCATGTTCTCCCTGTTCATGCGTGGGTTTTCACCGGGGACTCCGGCTTCCTCCCACCGTCCAAAAACATGCTTCATAGGTTCATTGGTGACTCTAAATTGCCCCTAGGTGTGTCTGTGAGAGTGAATGTGTGTGATTGAGGCCCTGCGACAGACTGGCGACCTGTCCAGGGTGAACCCCGCCTTCGCCCATCAGTAGCAGGGATAGGTTCCGGCACCCCGCGACCCCGAAAGGGAAGAAACGGTCAAGAAGATGGATGAATGAATGAATAATTGTAGTTTATAAATAAGTTGTGTATCATACGGAATGGTACAGCTCCTCCATAAAACCACCAACCAAAGTTTCATCTTCGCCGCACTTTTCCAGCTTCAGCCTGAATTAGACGCAGCCGTCTGAGGAGCGCGAGACAAACTTGAAAGGACCTGGTCGTATTTTTAAACAGATAAAAAGATCCAGCAGTTCACTTGTTGGGATGGTTGTTTATTTTAAATACCCCTGAACGCACTTCTCACGTGCATCTGATCAGACTGTAACCTGGCCGCGCATGTGAAGAGACAAGCTGCAGCTGCTGGGACGCGAGGGGGGGGGGCGCCGCTCTACACTTTTTATCTCGACAAAAAGGAATAAATGTAAGTAAATCCAAAAGAACCGCTGACGGAATCAAATGTTGGAATGGTTCTCCCTCAAAGACTTCAACAATGACTTGTACAATTCTCCGGCGTGATTAAAGTAGAATCTGTTTACATCCTGCGGTCTCGTAGTAGAGGCGTGGAAAGAGGCGGACATTCACAATAAACTCACTCCAGATTGGTGACCGTACTTCCTGTAGATTCATGACTCAGCTAAGACTCACAGAGACTCAGACCAATCACTGGAGATGGGTTGCAGACGTTTCAAAATGGCGATAGCCGCTTCAGGAAGTGACGGTGAAAGCGGTGGCCTACTTTGGTGAGGAGCGGAAGTAATACATTTCCAATGGGGGACCTCATAGCTCGATAAGTCCATTATTTTTACAGTCAATGGTGTAAATTGTATTTTTAATGTTTTTTTTATTTCATAATTATAATAATTATGCACACATTTATTGTATGAGTTACAAATCAAGAATTACAGTGGCACAAATCAGGGTGATTCTATTTTCTCTTCATACTCACTCCTCATGGAGCAGCTACACACATTAGACATCCTCCTCTTGGAGTTGAGTCATAAATTCCTGTCTTCAACCCTTCCTGAATCTACATGCAACACCAACATGGAGAGGAAATTGGTTTATGAAGACCATTAGGAGTAGAGAACACACTTTACAGACGAGTGGATCTGTAGACTTTTGCTATCAAACAAACAGTTTATGGTTTGGACAACATTCCGGACCTCCTTGTCGCTCTAGAGTTCACATTGATAACAGGAAGAGGCCTTCATGAACAAAACAGACTGGCTGGCATCAAAGTTTAGGACAAGTCGTGTCTGTCTGTGGATAGGAAAGTGAAAAGCAATTCTCATGTTTGACACAGTCCTGTTGTCAGAGCATCAAACCCATTTACCTGAAAAAACAGTAATTCATATTTGAATCATGTCCGAATTTCCCAGCAGCCCTTCAACAAGCTCTGCTTCTTCCCACTAGAGCGCCTTGTGTTTCCTCTGATTTGAGCTTCTGCACGTCTGTGTGTGTCTGATTGAAGATCCTCTGTGTGTGTGTGCGGGATCAGATGGGAGGGAGCTTGAACGGGCTGATCAGAGCCGGCTTGGCCTGAGGGCTGGAGGGACAGATGCACAGCAAATTGAGATCCTTCAAGCCAAACATGTCAGCCGTCCAGCTCAGCCTCCTGGATTGCGCTGGGCATTTGTCTGCACATTTAAGCCACTTATATTTAGTATTTTGAGTTTAAACTGTGTTTCAGTCACGTGCTCCTGACTGGCATATGTACGTCCAGAGTAAGTTCAGCCAGTGAAGACTGATCTGCCATCAGTGCAGGAGGAATGTAGGAGTTTATCTCTCTGACCTTTCAGTGCTTGGCTCAAGTGCCTCCTTTTAATCTTTCCACAAACATCTTGGAAGATGCGGATGGTGTCGGGACGGGATGGATGTTCACAGGTGACTCATCTCCCTGGAGATTTGGGTCCCGTCCACATTTCTGTCCATGGAACCTTCAGTGACTCTTGTCACCATATCAGCGCAGCTTTGAGTTCCATCTGCCATATCATCACCTCCTGAGGCTATCATGTTCATCTATGGCTGTTTGCACACCGTGGTCGACATCCAAAACTTTTTCTGTAATTGTCTTCAAGCAGCAACAGATAACCACAGTGTTTGCTTTCCCGTCTCCATCTGCCGAGGAGATATGAGAGGAGGCATCAGAGGAAATGGGGATAAAGCACAAACTGCGTGGAACAGGCTGGTTCTCCATCCAGCTCATGAATTTAGACCCACTGTGGACCCCTCTACAGGAGCATTTCACCAAAGCCACGATACTGAGCAGGACTCTTAGACACACCTTGTGATTATCTTCAAAACAGCAAATGCCCAGGGTGCTGTGAAGATGCCTCCAGTGCAATTTCACTTCCTCTTCATAATCCCCCTCGCTAACAGGGCTGAGATCACTGTCAGAATGTAGAGGTTCCTCAGAGGCTAACGCTCTCAGAGAGATCAGATTTTATTGGCATCCTCTGCCAGAAGCAAGTGCATAATTTCCTGTAATATTTTCTCCTCCATACCCAGCCAAAAACGCAGATGAAAGTGTCTCGTTTCAGGTTGTATTTGTATCTTCTGACTGCAGTGTAATCTGCTCTAGTGCTCTGACGGGAGCTGACAATGTGCTACACTTTGCTACGTGTCTTTGAGAGGGAAACACATTTTAACAAGAAGATTCTAAGCATCTGATCTTCTACTGTGGGTCACAAGGACCAGGAAGTAAGAGGATCATTTTGTGCATATAACATGTAACATGTGTAACATGTAAATTATTCCCTGAAAAATACATGAAGATTATTTAAAATAAAATCCAGTCTCTTGAACACAAATTGTAATAATGGCAGTTTTCAGAGTCATGTCTTTCTAAGTAAGAAAACTTCAAAACAGCCGAAAAGTTTCCTGCCCATTGTCAAGCACAGCGGTGGTGGGTGATGATTTGTTCTTCCTCTGTACCCTGCAGTCAGCATGAGACTTTCCTGCATACTCTGTGGCTTGCATCTGACAGCTAAAGGTGGGAAGTCCAGACCTGAAGTCAGCTGAGATCCTGAGACAGGACCCGAAGAACCAAGCAAACGTCCTCTCCGGCCGCATGAGGCGCACAGAAAGTGCGCACAGGAAGTGCATTGTTCATCTACAAAAAACTTCAACTGATAAAAACCGTGTTAAATGCTGCTGTATCCTTCTGCGTAAAAGACTGAACATGCATTGAATGAGAGGGAAGGACTTGGAAGTGATTTTTAAGAGGATTGTGAGCAGCAATAAAATGAAGATGCTGCTCATAGACATTGACCCAGCTGGAAGGAAAACAACTGTTGAAGTGTTTAATGCAAACGTGCTGGTAAAGAAGCAGCTTTTACCTTACATTCCTGTGGGAAGGGCGTGTCATCACGAGCACGGTGAACAGCAGAGGGCCTTTCTGGGAGCTCAGCCTCCTCCAATGATCAAATGCAGTAGAGACAGTCATAGTCGGCTGCCTGCCAGCATGCTATTTTTAGCCTCAGCCCTGCTGGTGGCGGTTCAGCTCTCTTCACGGGTACAGACCCCGGCTCGTGGTGCAGATATTTATAACTGCCACAGCTGTCTGCACAGGCGTGAAACTCCAGCTCAGAAGCTAAATGATTTCCTTTTTCTATTGGCTCAGAATTTGAGTTCTCCGTTCTCTGTTCTGCCCTCTTCGTCCCCTAAGACAAGTCCAAGTCGATATTGATTTTTAAAGGAGGCTCTTAAAGCATTCAGCGGCGGATACAGCTCCTGCAGAGGAAGGGCAGCATTTGAAAGTGGTATGTCCTGCTTTCAGACCACGCTGAGAGTGATTACACAGATTCTTTTGGAAAGTTGTGTATTCCTGCATCACCAGATAGAGCCACACAGACATTTGATTGGTTAAGTGCTGGACTGGCACGTAGGAAATCAGGGTCTGATTCCCAGGATGTGCAATGAGCGTCATCCAGTATAGGTCCTTGGGTAAGACCCTTTGCACTGCTGCCTTATCACACGTGGGCTCAAGTCTGGGTGTCCCTGTTCCGGTTCCCAGCCCAGATAAAATATGTATCAGGAAGGGCTTCCGGTAAAACTCTTTGCCTAACCACCTGAGCGAAGCAGTGAAGGCGACTTTGCTGTGGTGATCCTGAAGGGATATGCTGAAGGTGAACTACATGATTTTCAATTCAGTTTTTTTACATAGCCCAATGTCACAAAACAGTTGTCTCATTGGGCTTCATACTGGTAGATGTATAAAAGCAGAAAGTCAGTCATAACATATAAACAATAGCTGGATGCTAGACTGAACATACTGAGCAAAACTGGTTATCCCTGTTTTTAGACCCTCTTCTC
>NC_050522.1:3338891-3357423 GCF_002922805.2 Oryzias melastigma | reverse complement strand
TGGTTACAGTGTTGGTTAATTTTGAATCGTAGTTTGTCTCCTTGAAGCTAGCAATCTGTGTTTTGTAAATATGGGGTATATAAAAAATTAATATGTACAAATGCAAAGACACATTATTTCATATAATTTTTTTTTAATTATTTTTACTAATGAATAATAATTAAAGGCAGATCATGAATCAGCACCATATATTGTAAGGTGTGTTGTGCTGTGCTTCAAATTTTTGTTCCATGTGCCCTTTTTTTTAACTTTGAGCACCTGCCCCTCCAAATGTCTCTGCACGGCCCTGACCCAGATTGATGGATGTTTTTATGTAGCAGTGGTGAAGGTTTATGCTAGTGAGACACAGAGCTATCATAATCAGACAGGAGGGGATCAGGGCCGGAGCTACTCAGCTCAGCTCCAAAAGCCACGCCCCCTCAGAGAAGATTTTGGAAACAGGCTTCAGATCAACATGAAAAATGTCTTTTTGAGGCATTTAGGTTTTGGAATTCTGGTTAAAAACTTCATAATCATAATTAAAACACTACTGGAAACCTTTTTCAAAAATTGTCATGGGGGACTTCTACAAGTTTTTCTACTAACCATCCACTGAAACTTCTTATAGATAGAGCACACCTGGTGATCAGCAACAGGTAGGGATGGGGTTCTACAGTAGGATGTTGGCCCTCAAGGCCTAGATTTTTATACCTCTGCTTTAGTATAAGAAGTAGCAGGTAAGGAGCTCTGGATTCAACAGTATAGGTGGTCTGCAATGCTACTCGTATTGACATACAACAACTCTGCCATACTGATTAATGCTTTGAAAGTCTGTCTTGCTAGTTGGTGGAATGAAGGCCAAAGCTGGTCCTAACCTTAGACTCAAACATGGTTTAAATGTCTTCAACATCTTTCATAAAAATGAAACCTTATGCTCCCCTGACCACTCCAAAAACCGTGATGGAAACTCTTCATCATTCATTCAGAAGCTCCTTCAGATCAGTATCAACACCAACAGGAGATCTTTGCTGCCTGCAGCAGAAACCACCAACTGTGTCTTCGAAAGATCAGAGAGGAGGACTTACTAGAACTTCTGATGTCTCTTTGGGGATTGTTAGTGTATTTTAGAATTGGAACAGATCTGTTGTTGTACTGTTTTCACATTATTGAGGCAGTGTGCTTTGGTTTTAGAATCTAATCTACATTCTCCTCAGTATTTGCTGCAGATCAGATGTCAGATGAAAACTCAGATCAGTGTCTGTTGGTGTCATTTATTAGGTTGTCTACTGATGCCAAAGCTCTCTGTGTCTGTAAACAAGTCAATAGTTTTTTAGTAGCTCTTTATTGAGCTCTGTCTCCACAGAGACACAAGGGCAGTCTGAGATAAAAGAAATGATTCAGTCGATCTATGATTAGGCAGCAAGTATGCTCAGACTTATTGGTTTTGATTTCTACAGTTTGATGGTCGCTGTCAGTCTGTCTGTGCAGGCTAAACTTAAAAACTTTCTGGCTTTTGTAAATGGGTTGTGGCCTCAGACTAAGAAACTCTTTAGAGACACCAACAGTTGGATAAGTGGCTCCTTCAGCCAAAGATATGACCTTGTTTTTGCATAATTCACATGCCAAGGATGGGACATCAAATGAGCCCTAACGTCCTATCCAACCTCCTATGGTTGCTGGGCGTGCAGCTTTCCATCAGTCAGCACTTGTTGTTGGGTACTGACATCACGTCTGAGTGGCTGTGCCTGGAGGCAGCAGTGGGAAGGAGAGACACTTTAATGTGAGACAACTGAGACTAATCAAAAGTCGTCATCATCATCATCATCATGAAAAGCACCTCACCCCCAACTCTCACAGAGTTTTAGCTAACATTAATACACAAAGTGTTCTTTTTGACCTGAAAATATCATCAATGATTAGTTCCAGAGCTTTGACATCTAGCAAAATGATCCATTTTAATTGAAAGAATCTGTGTTAAATCTCTTTCTCCTGGAAAAATTTAATTTTAATTTAATTCCTGAAAATATAGTAAAAACCTGTCTGTGTTCTGCCCCCTACAGGTTGAATTGGTGTATTAGAGTTGAGTTTTGTGATTGGTTAAACTACTTAAGTCCTACATCATTTCAGAAGTCCCCCGTCATGACCTGCAGCTCCAGTAATGAGAGCAGGATTTTCAAACTTCGGCTTTGGGTGCACTCAGCCTCCAACTTCCCTGTTTGGTCACCCTTTTACCAAACGTCATCATGTGACGAGTTGGGAGTGAGAAAGTGTTGCCATGAGAGCTGTATTTCAGTCAGTGCAGGGTCACGGTTTGCTGGCGCCCGCCTCAACCACTTAGACAGGGTCCAGCGTAACCCAGTTCATCATTTTTGTTTTAAATACATCACTGTTCTTTGTGGAGAGGGCCTGCCTCTTCATGGGGGGGCTGGCCACCTTGTGCTCATGTTATTGCATTGTTATTCTCAGTTATTTTCCAGAGGTTCTGTGACGGGGTAGCAAGTCTCTATTCCTGCCTCACTGTTGTACTCCCAGCAGCAAGTTAGTTGGCCAACCATAGCGACAGACAGAGAGGCACCCCACCCTGCCAGCAACAGCCTGCATCCTGCTCATATAATACACTGAGAGGACAGGAGAGCAGAGTACATCTTGTCCCTGATGATATGCCACTGCATTGTCACCAGGATCTGGCACCAGAGGCCCCCTCTCTCTAACTGATGGCCATGTGTGCCGGTACATTAGGAACCTATCCTCAGGGACATCAGACTTAGACATATTCATCTTCCTAATCACCATTCATGTAAAATGCACAGCTCTGTCTGAGCTCCCAGGCATCTTTTTATTAGCAGCAGCAATCAGCAAAGCAGCAGTTGGTCGAATGATTTGCCTCATGGCTTCTTGGAATAAGAAAAATCTTTTCTGTGGGATTTCCATGGCAAAAAAAGGGACTGATTTAATCTTTGCCATCTTAATTACTGTGTATGTAATGCTAACATGGCTTTAATATACGATTAAGGGGGTGAAAATACTCCATTAGATTAAAAAAAAATGAAGGGACTGTAAAGAAATCCCCCTTCAAATAAAGTCTGACCAGAAAAGGATCCATTATGGTTTCTTGGCTGCAAATTTCCATGCTGTGTTTTTTGATTAAACACAAGAATAGACAAACTATGATGAGTTCAATGTTTAAAACCAAGACAAATTACTGTCATGATCATTTTTTATATTTACTTTTAGCTTTGCTATCATTTACTTTGTGTGTTGTCTATTGACGGGATGCACTTGTTTAAAGTCGGGCCTAAAAGTATTTATCAGTCAGTGATTCTGAAAGTGGTGCCATTTATAAAGTTAAGTTTGGTCATGTTTAGAAACCCTTCAACTGTGAGACAGGACATAGCAAAAATAATCCAGGAAATCATTATTTGGGAAATACTTGATCTTTATACTGAAAAAAAATCCAGAGTATTTAGTGTTTCTACAAATGAAACGACAGCAAGAAAATGGTTCAGACTTCTGTTCAATCTGACAGTGATGTCCTCATGGTAAAAAAAAAAAAAAAACTTTTTTTTTAATTTTATATCTTAAACTTAATCTCAACTCTGTAAGACTTGTGGGATCCTTGAAAAAACAGTTCAGTTCAGTCTTGTGGGGTCCAGATGACCCCACTTTTAATGTAAACATGCTGAGGACAGTACAAGGTAAAATATGTTATCCTTACTTAACTTTTAATTCTGACATTTTTTTCCAGATGTACAGTAAAAAAAAGGATTTGATCTCTTGCTTATTTTGTAGGTTTGCCCACCTAAAAAGAAACTGATAGTTGCTCATCCTGATGGCAGATTCATTTGAACATTGAGAGATAGAAAATGAAAAAATCCACTTAAAAGAACTGATGTAAATTATTTTGCATTTCATTGAGAGACGTTCATATTTGATTCCCTAGAAACTGTTATAGTTCTGGTTCACACAGACCAGTCAAACTCTCCTCATCAGCCTGTCACCTGAATTGAAGATACATGTTTGAACTGATCACCTGTAGAACGGACACCTGTCCTCAGAATCATCCATCAGTCAGACTACAAACTCTCCAACATGGAAAGACTTAAGAGCTTTAGTGGATTTAAGGGAGAAGATTGTAGACCTGCACAAGACCGGGATGGACTACGGAACCATCAGCAAGAAGGTCAAATACTTCCGTACAGACCACTGGAACACCTCGTTCAAATCAGCAAGCCTCTCCAGTGTCAGCAGCATCCACTTTGATTTAATCTTTGCTCAGGCACTCATCACATTGTCACATTGGCTCAGACTTGTTCACATCATTCTCTCTCCATCCATTAACTTGAACTTCGTCTGCCACTGAACAACCTATCCACCCTACTTTGTTCTCTGAGACCCCCCCCTCCCTCCCCTATGAATTTTCGAGGCAAACTGAAGCTCAAGACGTCCAAACATTACTATGAACCATACATTTTTGAGAACAAGCACTGCTGTGCCTGTATTGTTGGAGTCTTTTAAAAGATAACTCAAGTTGACTTTTTTTGGGGGAATTCAGTCCTGTTTTTTTCATTCTTGGACTTTGAGGTTCAGGGTAAAGTGGTGTTGAGTCAACATCTACACTCTGACCAGAGTTTAACTGGAATTTGGCAGAGAGCTGCGGGACCGTCTGACCCACAGATCCTCCCAAAAGACGAGTTGGTTCCTTGCTGTTGCCAAGCCACTGATATTTCACCACACAAACTTGTGTGGTTTTGGGAGCCTGCCAAGCTGCTGTCCAGCTGCCACTGTGTTGCTTTTCTTTGTATTTCTGTGTCAAGACCTTCATCTCCATGGCCATGCGTTCCAGGAGCTGTCAAATATTTACCTTTTGTTTGTTTCTTTAATGTGGGATTGTCAGTCCTCTTCATGTCGATCACTCGTATACACTTCTATTGTTATGAAATAAGTAAGAGTGATGGACATTTTACTGAAGATTTGATCTTCAAAAACTTTTCATTTTTTATATAGTAAATATAAAAACTTTGTCTTTTTCATTCGTAAAATTCCAGAATACTTTTTCTTAAATGTAGTTTCTACTCAGCTATAGCTTTGTGTTTCCTTAGAGATGTTAAACATATTTTTTACAGTTTTATTTGCAGTTTTATTTTTTACTGAGCTGGTAAAAGCAACCGAAGCTTATCATCTGTGTCACTTTTTCCTCAGATTTTATTGTAAATATCATTCTTTTGTGGTGTGCACTTTAAAAACTGTTTTCTTGAGATGCTTGTGATGATTGGTTGAATGTCTTCAAAGGTTCCTTTGATATTTTTTAAAGCTTATTGCTCTAGATTAGCAATGTCACTTTATTGATGAATACATTGAAACGGTCGTATCTTTACTCAGTTCTCTCTTCTCTGCAGCAAACTGCAAGAAACCCTTCACTGATGCAGCAGCTTTCATCTGTTGATTCCTTCTCCTTTTTTCCTCTTGTAGTTAACAAGTATTTGGCTGTATACCTGCTTTTTTCATTATTTTATAATCCACCAATAAATTACCAATGACCAACAAATAAATAAGATTTTGAGGGCATGAAGAAAAACAATCTTCTAAACCTTTTAAGTTTATTTTAAATTTTCCATAGTGGTCTGTCTTTATGTCTTAGTCACAACTGTTCTGACGCGTGGATATGGGCTGTCTGCAGGTGAACAATGGTAAATATTTTGTGTGGCCTGTACGAAATATCTAAGGCATTGACCACTCGTTTCAACGAGTGGTCAATGCCTTAGATATTTCTGCGGGCATGTTGTGGGTGATAGGTTCTAGCAAACACTCAAAAAACATCTAAGTTAAGGAAGAAGGTGAGACTCATGCGTGTCATACGGTTTTTCATTTTTTTAACCTCCCAAATCTGTGCAAGGAGTCCATTAGTGCTGTTCACGTGATAAGTGCCTGCTTGTGTGTGCAGCCTGGTAGAAATGAGGGAATTAGACTCTGTAGTTTCTGTGGACATCCTACGAGCACTTATGCATCAACTGCACACCCCGTGGGTGCAGCATTTGTGTGTGGATAGTAAGAAGCCAGTACTCACACCTTACTAACGACTAGAATATGGCAAACGAACACTATATGACATCGTCATAAGTGTGTCCATTATCCTTACAAATACTTCAAAATGCACTTGCCACACCCATGACAATGGTACGTTCCATTTTTGTGACGTCCCTTGAGGTGGCTGTATGAGACTTGTGGTGCATTTGCGGCAGAGGTGTCAAGTTTCATTGATAAGTTCATGTAAAGACGCGATTGGACACGGTGCGTCAACCAATCAGGGACTCAGTTTTGGGTACGTGACTAGATCAGAGGGTAGAAAAGGAGTTCAATATTGCGGCTCGATGCAAGGATTTTCGTCCCGAACTTCCATACAACCCGCAGGGTCGCCAGAGACTGTTGCAATCACTGTTGGGTAAAGGCGGGATACACCCTAGACAGATCACCAGCCCGTCATGAAGCCCATGAAGCTGGATTACCGCTACGCTAGCCAGCCGCTCGGTGGATTGCTTAGTGAGCTCCGTTGTTCAGGCTCCGGGAGAACTAAAAACGATCATCGCTGTCCAGGCGCCCAGCAGATCTAGCGAGGTCTATTGCCCAGACTGTGGGTCCCTGAGCAGCGGAGCCCACTTTGCCGCTCACAGAGAGCTGCCGCGAGTGTTATTTCCTCTCTCTCGGGTTAAAGCTCAAACTAGACCACAGAGAAACTGCTAGAAGTAGCGTTTAATCCTTCTGCTCTCTTTGGGGTCCAGATGACTCCAACCACATATTGATGTGTGATTCCTTCCATGACAAATGTGGACAAAGGTGGACAGGATTTTATGTCTGCCATGGACATTTGTGAAACTCAAAAATTAATGATAAAGAAAAGTTCAGCACACTGTCTTGTGGGGTCCAGATGACTCCACTTTTAATGTAAACAAACCAAGGAGAGCGGAAGGGTTTTAAAATGAAATCATAGTTAGAGTAGTAAATGGACTGGACTGTTTGTTAAAGGTACTTTCTCCAACTCCCAATCCAAAGGTGGGATTCCCTCCTTTTGTGCCTCACACTTTACTTTTTTATTCCTTTATGAGTTTCAAACTCTGCTGCGATGAAAAATAAGTTGGAGATCCCTTGCTTCTGTTTTGTGAGTTTTTGCATTTTGGGATGTGAATAAAAGTTTTGATTGGTGTCGCTGAATGAGGCTGGTGGGACATGGAAATCCTGCCAGCATGCTCTGGTCTTTGATCCATCAGGCTTTCCTTTGTGGACTTTAGTTGTGAATCCATAAATGTGGCAAACAGGTGGTTTTGCGTTGATGATTTTTATGTTTTTGTTCACAAAACATGTTTGCACGCCAAAGCGAAGTCTTTCAAAGTCTCTGTGGTCCTGGTCCTTTTAGAGGTAATACATTACTTTAATCTGGGCTTTCCTGCTAATCATGTTGTTTCTTTGCCTGGAAAGGTGATGCATGTGTGCAGTCGGCTGGTGTTGTTGCTGCCGGCTCACTTCTAGCAAAGCCAGCTCATTACAGCAGGACCTATATTTAGCTCAGTGTGATGGAAAGAGACTCCTAAGGGGACCGAGGACAGAGCACAGGGATGGGGGATTGAAAAGATGTGCGAGCTCAGGGTTCAGCATCGGTCAGAAAAGAGAACCGAGCCTCACAGCTGCTTTCCTCAGGAGGATCATGCTCAGGCTTTTAGTTCCACACAGACAACCACCAAATCGTACAGCAGCATGGATCACAGCACCTACTGGCTCCAAAGAAGAACTTTTTCTGCTCTTTCAAATGTCTCACTACACACAAGTGTCCCAAACTCCAAGTATGAAGAAGTGAACCACAGCAGGTCCTCTGTCCTCCTCTGACAAACTTCCGGAAAACAATCAAGTGACGGAGAGGAAACTGAATATATTACATCCAGCCAGAGTCTGCTCAGGAAATCCGACTGATTTGAGTCCGTCACTTCAAATGAGGCTCTTATTAACACGCTGCTCCTTTCATTCTATTGCAAGCACAGCATGGGTCTCTCTCCAACCTGCTTCACAAGGCAGCTGTAGCTTCTCCAACAGATTACTTCCACTGCTCTGCTTCTGCATCCCTAAAAGCAATGGGAGGATTCTTCCTTTACGAGCATTCTGAAAGATGAAGTTTAATGACGTTAGGATTAGTGTTACAGTAATAACTGAATTTCATTTCTGGTCTACAAAAACACCTTGATTCCAGTAGAAATTTTGTTCTTGTTTTTCCTCTTTATTTTTGTAGTCTTCAGTTTCTGAAATTAACTGAGCACATATAGTGCTAGGAAGTCAAGATCAAAACATTTTCTAGGACTTGCATAAAAGAAATCCATCTTACTTGCTGCTTCTAAGTTCATGCTCAGCGCGCTTCAACAAATATAATGGTTTTCTAAAGAAGTAAAACTTTTCAGTAGTTTTCTTCTCTCTCAGCTCATAAGTTTCTGATTTTTTTAATACTTTACACCCCTAAACATACATTTCAACAAAATAGATCTCTGTGGAAATCCGGAAATTGATCTTAAAATAAAACTATACAAAGTAAAAATAGAAGTTATATTTATTAAAATATATATATATATATATATATAAAGAATATAATAGTGTATTTTTAGAAAAGAGTTCCTTCAGTCTGGTTTGGTAAATCAACACATCCTTACTGTCCATTCTTTAGAGAGATGAAGGGTAATAACACTGAACGGTTTTCTTTAGGAAAACGCTGCTCGCTCTTCAGGCTCCATATCTGTCATTATCTTGTAATACGGCGATCGTCCAGCCAGCAGACTTTGAGTTATTTCACTTTGGCTCCAGCCTGCTGGACGATAGGATGAGTAAAAAATAATCAAAGTATAGTTAATATTTGTTCTGCAAAGGGCCACCAGTGCCTCCATCAGCAAAACGTCTGAGGTGATATACGCTGCACAGGGAGAAATTCTGGACCTTGGATGGGAATTTTACCCGCTTCAGCTCCTCCACCTGACTCAGCTTGTATTACTCACCATTAGCTGCCACTTTTAATTTTACCGTCTGACTTTTTTGGCCCCTCCCATACAGTGGCGGTTCTACACTGGATTATTCCCCAGGCGAGACCCCCCCCCACACACACACAACTGAATTTTGTTTGTCCGTGTCCCACAATTACAATTGAAAACAACATACAAAAGACATTTAACACAATGCTGTGCAGCATAATAACAGTTATCATTACGTACTGTAATACAAATATACTGTATATATAAAACTATATAAGAAAATGTGATGGTTAAAAAAAACATCCATGATTTGAACATTTAAATTACCATATTCATCTCTACTCCAGAGAAGAAGAATCAGTCATGTTGCTCTTCAATCCAATGGTTGGTACATTTTTGTTATGACTGGTTATAACATCCAAAGTCCATCAGCCATATTACATTTATACTAGCCAGATATTTGTCTAATAAAAAAGTTGTTTATCTGAGCCTTTATTCCCTTTATTTTGAAAGTTTCAGATTATTCTCTTGCAAAAACAAAACACTAATAATTGAAAGTGTTGTCTTATGTCAGGTTTTATAACATGACAGAAATGTAATGTTTTAACAAACTAACCGTCTTTTCTCTGAACCTTTAGATGAACACGTACTTTACTCAGGAAAGTATAAACTTTTCTTTAAACCCCTAAAGTTGATTTCTGGTAATTTTTTCAACATCTTTTTAATACTATTTTTCAAGAAATTGACTTTGTTCAAATCACAAATGTTTTTTTTTTCAATCACAGAAGAGTAAAGATTAAAACTAGTGAAGAACAATAAAATAATGATTTTAAAGTCGTTTTTTAATATTACGCAAATAAAAACATGCTTATTAGAAATATGTGCAACATTTTTGCATAATTGTGTACTGATCAGTGTTGTTGTGAGTCCCAATGAAATGGAGCACCAAATGAGAGTGTTTGTGTTGCTGGGGTCAGTGTGAGCAAATGCTAGAAATTCCCAGCACACCTGAATGCAGCAACATGCATGCAAACTCCACACAGAAAGGTCCCAGCCAGGATTTGAACCGGGGCCTTCTCGCTGTGAGGCAAGAGCGCTAACCACTGCGCCACCGTGCAGCCCAACAATAATTTCAATTTTATTTATTTGTCTGGCACAGTGGACATTAAATTAACCCAGCTGCTATTTTTTATTTGTTGTCTATGGTCAAATGTTTAAAAAAATATTATAAAAAACATAATATTAAAGTTTATACTAAGGAGGTGAGGCAAATTAAAATTCAAAGGAATATGAAAGACAACCCCAACTTCTCACTGTCCGCCTTCATCTCAGGGACCTTTCCCCCCTGCAGCTGTCTGCTCTCACTGAGGCGTCACAGGCGAGTCTCAAACACAGCTAAAGCTCCGGTACTGTTAGCTTAGCTGCTACAAACAGCGCTAGCTTTAACAACCAGAAACCTGCGCTTTGTCAACTCGTTTCTCGCTTTTTCCTCCACGTTACAACAAAGAGAGCAACAGATGAGGACGAGAAAGAGTTAAAATTTTGGGTAATTGAGCCATTTTAGACTAAACTTCTAAACAGTTCTGCCCAGCTCTGCTGCTGAGAACCGCGTGTCTCTCTTCTGCTGAGTCTGTGTGCGCGTGAGCAACAGAGTGAGAGAGGAGGACCCAAGTGGAGCGAGAGGCCACGCCCTCCTTTAATCTACTAATCAGCACTAGAAGATACTTTGAATGGGAGCCAGAGAGAGCAGAGAGCGATGAGAGCGCTCTGTTTTTCTTGTTTGCATGGCATCACGTTTGGGGGGGGCAGTCCTGAAATTTGGGGGGGCATTGCCCCACCTTGCCCATGCCTAGATCCGGCCTTAACGTGCAACATGAACTAGTGAGTTGCTATTGAAAAGCATCTGTGTTCTCTTACAGACCCTGGAGGCAGTGCTAAAGTTCAAGTACTCTGGGGGGCCAGGCAAGGTGGAGGGCTACTACAGGGAGCTGTCTTTGGGAGTCCATGTCAATGTGGAGCCGTCGCTGTTTTTCACCAGAGTCAGCACTTTGCCCGCTACCAGGTAACAGAGCAACAAGCCCTTTTCTTCCACTTCACCCTGGAATCCTTCCGTTGATCAACATTCAGCACCGTGCCTCCTAAAGGACTGCAGCCACTTTCAAAGCAGCCCTCGTGCTCCCCCCCAACCCCCCCCACCCCCCCTTCTGACCTGAAATCTGAAAACAAATCAGGAAGGACCAAAAGTTGCAGTTCCTCAAACTACCTCTAGAGGCAGAATTCAAATGGGGAACAATTGCAAGTCCAACTACACACCAACAATAAACATCCTGCTGTCAAAAATGTTTAATTTTGTATTTTGTTTTTATGGTAATTGTGTCGGGGTGTGTGGGTGTGTGTGTGTGTGTGTGGGGGGGGGGTTCTAAATTTCAATAGAGCTCAAATGTGTGCTTGTATCTGAGGAGAATTTCTTTGTTTGGCACGTAGGTCAACTCAACAAAAAGCTCACTATACTTTCCGACCCAAGCGTCCATTTCTGGACATTGTTGGGGTGGTGTCAATATGGCCGACGCTTAGAGATTATTGGTCCAGTGTGTTTATCTCTTTGTTTGTCACAAGGACAAAGTCATTGACACCCTGCTATTGCTAAATAAAACACACACAGAGAATGGTCAAAAATAAGTACGAAAGAAGAAAAATATCAGGGAAAATTCACTGAAGACCAAACAATGAAAATATTTTTGTCCAATTCTGTTAGTTCGGAAGCATTGGTTTTCAGTCTATGTGAATTCACAATCATCACATTCTAATGTAGGATCTGTAAAAAAAAATAATAATTCTGTGGAAACATACTGGAAAGACCAGCCATGTTGGATGGCTTATAGACACTGAGGAGAAGAGCCAGAGCTGAAGATGATGATCAGAAACAAGAACTTCTGAGGGAATCTTAGAAATGAGTGGGCGGGATGTTGATGAGGATTGTACAAAATCAATAATTGAAGTTTGTTGAAAAAACAATAACAGAGCCATGGCTTAACATTGCTTAACAACAGTTAACGCCAATAATGACTTCCTATTTTTGTGATTCTCCCATTCCCTGAACTGAATGGGATTCTAATCAACTGAAATGTTTGGAGTTTGTTTAATTAGAACTTTTTTTTTCCTGCGTCTGATGTTTCTATGCTTTTCTAAAGAGCCCAGTAGTCAGTAGTGCAGTGGTACTTTTTGAATAAACTCAATAGAAATGCCATCAACTGTCTAATATGACATGCTATGTCTGTGTTATACAATATCAGTATTTATTTGCAGTAAAATGTACTGATTATACATGTCAAAATCAAAATTAGTCTGGGAAATGTTTGCTTAATGATCACGAGCAGCTCCAGCTCTGCCTGACCGGATGATACCAGTTATCTCATTCGTAGGTCCATAACCGGCTTTTCGCAGTAAATCCAGCAGTTCTCTTTTGCTTTTCATTTCATGTGTTTTTTTATACCCTGTTTGGATGTAACTGCTGTCTCGCTGTTGGTATTTTTAGCTCTTTTTAACATGGTAAGATGAGCGGCCATGCCAGCAGAGAAGTTGTTTGCATGCAGTAGCAGCTGATTGAACTTCTAACATCCTGAACTCTGTCTGGAGATCCCAAATCTCTAACAAGTGTTGGAAGAGAATATAGAGCTGGAACAAAGCTGAGAACAAGGAGGAGCGGGGTTTGTTTCCTCAGGTGGAAGTATGAGATTCCAACAACACATGAACAAGCTCAAGTGATTCATGGAGATGTGAGCACAGACACGTAAGAGGTCTGGATGAGCTGTCCGTCAGGGGTTGTGGGTAAACAGAAATAGCAGAAAGTGTGGAAAGAAGCTGTCCACACCAACAGTCATAACAATGTTTACGTTCGTGGAATCAGCATGTTCTGGAAACACTAAACACACATCATGAACTGCTCACTCAAGGTCTTCAGTTGTTACTGTTTTTCCACATATGTTTCCCAGACATTCCTGTTCATGATAAGTTCATGAATTCAGTTCAAGCATAGTGATGAGGTCAGGAACAACCTCGGAAGTCCCAGATCCTGTAGATCCCAAATTAATTTAACCATTAGACCTTTTCCACCTTATTGCTCACTATCCTTATCACTACTCTATAACAGTTGTCCTTCACCATTTCAGACCAGGGGCCACTTTAATCAGGCATTATTTTCACGGAACGGCCTCTGCCAGGATGAAGTGGGCGTCCAATTTTTCTTTTTTTTTTTTTTTAGCTTCCACTTTTCCTCAACTTTTGAGGGAAACGTTTATCTTCATCTTCTGAAAAATGTTTGCTGCTATAAACCGAATTTGTTTACTAGATTTTATGCATGAAACACTCAAATGTACCAAAGATTTTCCCCTAACCCATAACGGTCAAAGTGGAAGCTAAAAAATCAGAAGCAAACTTCAGTCTCATCCCACTTCTAAGGTACAATGGATTAAATAAAACAATTTTCTAAATTAATATCTAAAAATATATAAAAAAAAACATGAATTCACTGTTTGAACAACTTTAGTAGCTTCATCCTCACAGGTTTAGACAGCCGGTTGCTTTATTATTATCAGAGGTGTGACCAAGTCATTGTTTTGCAAGTCACAAGAAAAATAGATGTGGCCTCTGCACAACTGTGCCCAATGGGTGGGGATTTGTGTGTGTGTACGGTTTGGGGTCCGCGTGTGTGTCTTAGAGGAGCACCGCGTCTAAAGTAACAAACATATGTTTGAGCTGGAATTTACTGAAGACTGGACACAACTGGAAGATATCTGGTATTCTGCATCTAAAATGAAAGTTTTTTTTTTTTTTACTGATCATCATTAGCTCTGTGGAAGAATTGAGTGTTGGTGTTAGACTGGGGGGGGGCTGAGGGAGCAGACTCTTCCTGAAAGGGGCGGTCTCACTCTGTGATGTCACTTCTTGAGGACCCGCTTATTTTGGTGGGTATGGGAGGGGCTGCTGTTGAGAGTGCAGGTATTTATAGAATTACTCAGAAATGTGTGAATGGATCAATATACCGCTTTGGTGTTCTTTATAGTGAGGAATGAACAGTATAATACACTTAAAACCTCAAAAAGTTGTTTTTTCATAGTATGGACCCGTTAAATCCCCTCACTACAGACAGTGCTGTTAGGTCAGTATGTGAGTGATGAGGCACTGGCTCTTTTAGAGTCTAATTTATAAACCAATATATTTACCAACTACTGATTCTGTTTCATATCAGCATCTTTACAGCAAATACATATTAGACTGAGTAAAAATATAAAATGCATAGTGGTTCAGTTTGACTCAAAAAACAAAACAAAAGGTAGGAATAGTACATCTAGTTTTACGTTTAACATTTCTGTTGTAAATAGGATTTTTTGTTGTTTTGGATACAACTTTTGTTTGCTTTACACATAACATTTCTGTCAGCTTTCTGTCAAAATATCTCGCCGGAAGTTAACTGGAGAAATTCTGTATATAAGACAAAGACACACACATTCAAACTAAAAACCCTGAAAGCAGTGAATGTTAAAAAATTATGAAAAAAAGAAAGGAAAGCAGCAAATATTAACAATGAGAATAAAGCAGCAAATATTAAAGATGGACTGAGACCCCCAGAGAAAGAGGATGTTTTACCAAAACACAACACCACAAAGCATAAAGCAGGGGCGGCCGTGGTGCAGCGGTAGGGCGGTCGACTCCTGATCAGAAGTGAGCAGGTTCGACTCCGCCTTTCCCGCCCATGTGTCGAAGTGTCCTTGGGCAAGACACTGAACCCCGAATTGCCTCTGGTGGGAGGTTGGCGCCAGTGTTCGGCAGCGGAGCCACCACCAGTGTGTGAATGTGTGTGTGAATGGGTCTGTGACTGTGAAGCGCTTTGGGCCCTCGAAGGAGGGCAGAAAGCGCTATACAAGTATACACCATTTACCATTTACCAAGCAAAAGGGGTTAAGTGAAAAAAGTGAAAGAAAAAAAAACTTGTGCAGCATCTTCTTGAAATGTATATTATGTTTGCTGGATTTCTATGAGAAAACAACCTAGAACAACCTAGCTCGGGTCACCTGCTGCTCCCACTGTGATCGCTTACGGAGATCTCAAAATCACCGGTGGTCTGTAATGATACTGAGCTGCCTACATGCTCACATCACAGTGAACCACTAACAGAGGTCACTGTCCCATTTCCTCTAACTGCCGCTAGGCTCACGTCAGCTTTCACTCAGAACTTACTTGATTTAACTGCTCCTAGAGTCAGATAAAGCTGGTCGTTGTTGATTCTCTGCCAGTAATCCTTTTATCTGCATGTTCTGCAAACCGTTTTTTGTTGACAACCTCTTCACTTATATGCCAGAACAAAAAACTCCAGCAAACAGGAGCTTGTGATTTTATGAGGGAGGTCAGGGCTATGTTTTTCTGCAGTTTGATTGGTTGGTCTGTCGGATCCATCCAACATGGTCTTAATTTGATTGAATATTGGGCCAGCACCACACACGGATGTAAATAAACAGCCAGAGTCAAGTCACGAGTCAGGGGTTGGAAAGTCCAAGTGGAGTCTAAAGTCATCAAATTCGTGACTTGAATGTGAATCGAGTCCAAGTCATGTGACTGGAGTCCCCAACCTCTGATTATTATGGTCTTTAGGAACAACTGTTGGAATAAATCCATATTTGGAGAAAAGACTTCTGGTTTTTCTCTGTTAAATGCAGCTTTTTGTTAAATCTTTGAAGTCAAAGACTCCTCCTCGATTTTCTCACTGGATCTTTTCTGCCAAAAGAAACTTTCCAAAAATGTTAGTTTTTTTCTGACTTTGTTAGCTTGGTGGTTTCAGTTTAGCAGTCAGTGCAGTCGCTTTAACCCTTCCGCTCTCCTTGGTTTGTTTACATTAAAAGTGGGGTTATCTGGCCCCCACAAGACAGTGTGCTGAACTGTTTTTTAACTTTTTCTCATTGTGTGGAAGTAGTTGTTGCCAAAAGGTTTTTGTCGCCCTACATGGAGGACTTTATTTCTCAATAAAGCTCTGATCACATATACCGAAATGCCACCGTGCGGCGACCTAAATGCCAGTTTTTCAGCAAATTCTGCAAATGGCAGCATAATGGCCGTGCTAAGACATGTGTAATCAGGAAGCAGCATTTTTACTCGCCACATGGTGGCCACTGAGGTTGTAAGAAAGTAGCTTGTGGATTTTCAACACCTGACAGAGTGACTTGAAATGGATCAAAAATGTGTCGGATGTGGAGGGAGCAGTTCTCCACAGTAAAACTTCCTTTAGAATCAGATCGTGATTTAAAGGAAACATGTGTAGGACGTTTATGACGGTCCTCAACCCGGCCTGTGGGTGAAAGTTTGGATACCACTGCCGTATACTGCCTGTTGATAAGTCTGGTGACCCGCCAGAATGCTCTACTTGCTAGTCTTTAGTTTTCTATAGGAACAGGATAATTCTGCAACACTAACACGCCTGTTCCCTGAAGCTGTTAATCCAGATCAAAGATCTGGAAATTGCTCCTCCACATTGATCGCCATCATCAGTCACTCCTTACTGATCACCCGTGACACACCTGGATTCCCCAGAAATACAAACAGGCAAATCGTATGCCTTTCTGTCTGCACACCTGCTAATAATCAATTGAACCAATTCATGTGTTTGTCTTAGCAGCAGCAGGGAGCATAAACCTGGCCCTCAAGATCTACCACGCTGCCTGTTTGTCACAGGAGTGGCAAGTGTTTCTATTGTATTTTATTTTAGTTTGACACTATTTGCAGATTGATTAAGCCATGTCCAGACCTTTCCCATTTTTGTATGCGTAAAAACTGCAGTCCGTTTACTAACTTACCTTGTATCCAGACCAGTAAATCTAACCCTCTGAGGCCAAACAAAGTATTTTTTTTTTCTAGAGCTCCGTACCCTAAAAGTGTCTGTGCAAAGATTTAATGCTCCTGCTACACTGCTTTTTCTAATCATTTATGTCACGACAAGCCCGAGTAAAAGTCATGACAAACAAGAGGGAGACTGGGAAAGACTTAACCAAAGATTTATTTGAACACATATCTAATTAAACTAAAGATAATGCTGATGGTTGGACAGGTTGCAGCGTCATCTGCCAGATGGGAGGAGCGCCGCCATGACTCCCAGCAGCTTTTATACCCTCTGTGGGACTAACCAGGTCCGCCCAGAGGGTGGAGACTCCAACTCAACCAGGACCTGCAAACAAAAAGGGAAAAACACACAAAGACACACAGGCCTGGAAGAGGGAAAGACCAGGGTCGTAACATTTTTAACAGTTACAAATCTTTATCCATTTGACACGGATCGCATCGTTGATTTAGAAAAGTTAACCCTTTTGTCCTTCAGTGGGGAAGATGAAGGGGAATTGTCTGACCTCTAGTGCATTATTCCACTATTCTAAGGTCATTCTTTTGAAAAAAAATGTCTTCATAAAGGTTCTGCTGGGTTAACAGATGTTTACAGCTGGTTTTTGTCCTCACAGTTTTGTTGTTGTGACATCACATCGATCCTCCCTTATAGAAGGACAATTGTCGGTCAGAGTTCCATTGATTGTTTTCATGGCTACGAGTTAAAAGAGAATTTAAAAGCTCTGGAATGTTGTAACTTTTCGCTTCGTTCTGTCATTTTCATCCCTTCACTTCCAGTTTGTCCATCAGGTTTTCCTGCGATTCAGATTCTATATCTAACGTCCTCAGTTTTCTACTTTCCATTAGTGTCTGCTTCACTTCTCTCCTTTCCTCAGCCTGGTGGACATTGATTTTTTGCTCATCTGTTTTGCTTTCTGTCACTTGTCTTCACCTTTGCTGCTTTTTATTGCCTCATCCCTGCTATCACAGGCTCTTCAGTTTCCTTGACTCCTTTCTGAATTTCCACATTAAAATATTTTGCCTTTTTTTTTCAAAGATTTCACCTCTTAACATTTTCTAAAATTTGCTGTGAAATAATTCTGTATCACCTGAACTCCTGACCCTTTTCCATCAGTTTTAAAGCGAACACTTCTCACTTTTCAAAGGGCAGCAGACCTTGCTGGTTTGTTTTTACTCACTTTATTTGCTTCAGCTGCACCTTCAGTGCTGTTTGTGTACTAAGGGAGGAGCTTAAGTTGTATTTGTTGCCAATGTTGTCACTAGTAATAGGTAAAAATGTTTTTTTTTTTTTTTTATAAAATTACACCTAAAACTTTCATTCTATGTTGCAAAAAGCAGTTTGTTAAACATTTATGGGGTTCCCACATCAAAATGAATCAAATTTTTCCAGACGGGATTTTTTTTTTTGCGTGATTTTATGTCTAGTGTGTGAATACAACATGGAACCATGACAAATTAAATATGGTGTCACATAGGAGAGGTTGTGGTGATTAAAACAATACCAAACAAGCAGCATGTAGTCTTTCAAATTGAAAATACAGAGGTAAATTCAAAAGTAGCCTTGCGATTATTTTATTTTTTTAACCACCTCCTGGCCCTAATAAATATATATATATATATATATATATATATATATACTGCTCACAAAAATTAAAGGAACACTTTTTTATTGG
>NC_050522.1:3323294-3335868 GCF_002922805.2 Oryzias melastigma | reverse complement strand
TAAGAAAGTCAGCAACCATTGTACTGTATTATTAACATCATTTTTACATCCTTCCCATCCAGTAAATGTGATTTTAGACAGGATTGAGATCTTTTTTTCCCTCCTACATAAACCCAGATTTATTTATCTTATTTATTTAACTTTTGTCCAAAAGTAACTTGACCTACGTTTTCTTCCCTTTAAATTTATCTTATTCTTCTTCAAAATTCTAACATTGTTTGTTTCTCCACATCGCAGGTTTTTGTAATAGCTGATCTGAAACTGTGTGACTCTTCTGCTCTCAGGAAGAATCATGTTCCATTGCGTAATGTTAAATCAATTAGACAGAGCTCATTTTATAATGAAAAAAAGCACGCAGACAAACAAACAAACAAACAAACACACAGTAACAAACAAACACACAAACAAACAACCTCTAGAGCCCAAAAATAGGCACCATTGTGATGATCTGCCAACTTTGTAAGCTTTAAAGTTTCAAAGCAGCGCTGACGGAGCCTATGCGCGCTCCCGCGACTAGTCACAAATCGTGGCAGGGGATAACTACTTTGGCACCACACCGGTACCACCAGACGTGGTACTGGACGCGAACCGGAGCCGGGTTAGGGTGTAGGAGCTCTCCAGGTCCTAGCGCCGGCCGTTTTTAGCTCGGAGGTTGGAGAGCCGCCGGCGATCTAGTGAGAGCAGCCGCTGAGTTAAAGGGCGGGACGCCCGCGCGCGGTATGGAAAGGCACGTATGAGAAAGTCCGCGATTAATGCGTCAAAAAAATTGTTGGCGTCAAGCAAACGTCAGATTAATGCGTTTTTAACGCGACAAATCTGACAGCCCTAATATTTATTTATATATATATATATATATATATATATATATATATATATATATATATATACAGCCTTTGCTGGAGGACAGAGCCTCATGGGAGGACAAGCCTCTGCATAGGATGTACCCCCGGTCAATAACTGAAGTGGCTTGTATCAAGAAGTCCTACCAATGGCTAGAGAGGGCTGGCCTGCAGGACAGCACAAAAGCTCTGATCCTGGCAGCACAGGAACAAGCCCTGAACACCAGAGTGAAGCAAACTGGAGAAATACCAGGGACTCAGAGAGGAACTGGAGAAAGCTTGGAAGGTGAAAGAGACAGTGGTGCTCATGGTAATTGGAGCAATCAGGGCTGTAACCTCCAAACTGGAGGAGTGGCTACAGCAGATCCCTGGATACATTTCAGATATCTCAGTCCAGAAAAGTGCAGTACTAGGAACAGCTAAGATACTGTGAAGGACCCTCAAGCTCACAGGGCTCTGGTAGAGGACCCAAGCTTGGAGGAGAAACCACCCGCGGAGGGTGAGAGGGTCGTTTTTTTTTTCTTTTCAATATATATTCCCTTAAATTCACACTAACATGATGTTTACATTTGGTTTTAAACCATATAAAAATAAAGGTATTGCTCATTTATTTCAGGTAACCCTATGTTCTGCCCTTTTGTTTGTCTTGGGGATCTGGATGAGCATAGCATAAAAGTATTCTTACTTAGACTTACACACAGATTTCCCCTGTAAACAACTGAATAATATACATCAATTATAAATAATAAACAACAATTACTTAGGGGTGAAGCAAAGACTTCAGAGTTCTGAAAGGCTTAGTAACTTTTCCCTAGTTCTCATTCGACTTCAGTTAAAGTTGGACATCCTGAAAGTAGAGAGTCTCTCTGAGGCTAAAAAATAACGCGTAGATTTTTTCTTCTTATTGTCACACCTGCAAAGGGCACTTTTGATGCCGGACATCACTGCATTGTGTTGTCATGGTCCCCAGAAGGTCTGAGCGCTTTTAATAATTGCTAAGTGACTAGCAGTGATTGCGTTCTTCAGACAGGACCTTGGATTGGCCTCCACATGTTGTTAAGACGAACAGACAAAACAAGCCTGCAGAGACTGACCTCAGCGTGACTACTTCAGCTCACCTCTTCCCACTTTTTATGCTTATTAATCTAAATGTCAACCCCAAAATAATGGGACACACTATAAAAGGCACCAAAGTTTGCTGAATCCAGACCTGATCCATAATTAATGAACCAGATATTTCAAATAAATCCACCAATATGAATGTACCTGCATTTTCTAAATTTAAATCACTACATCTAAATCTATTACATCAAGTCCAACTTTCCAAATGGGATGTTTTTGTAGTCTGTCGTGTTAAAAAACAAAAATATTTGTGAATGCTGAACTACAGATTCAGGGGAGCTCTATTGGCATTTGGTGCAGCGTCTGTCAGTAATCTTCCTTTAAACCTGTGAGATGTTGACAGCAGAAAACGAACGTTTGTTTAGTCATTTTGCAACGGCTTGAAGCAAGTTTGGCTGGATTTAATCAAGCCAAGTGGTGGATTTGATGTGAACAATCAGCTTTAAACTGTGCCTCACTTGTGGATGGTAGATGGAGCTGAGCCTACAGCTGGGGGGGGGGTCTTCATCATTGTGCCTGACAGATGTTGGCACAATCCAGTCCTAATCTCTTTTCTATCTTCCTCACAACACCTTTCAAGTCTGAAATGGTTCTGTCTGAATGTATGACGAAATGGGTCTTAGGTGTCAGGATCTAAACTACAGATGAGCCAAATAATGTTTGGCCCCCGGGGAAAAATTCAACAACAGATTTCCGGTTTTACCTTGAAACAGCAGACATTAGAGTAGGGCAGAGAACAGTATGGCTGTTGTCATGTCCACTACGCACAGAGGACACCTTTATTGGGCCAGCACATTGGTCTGGGTCGATTGCTTGAAGGTCGTCATCATCAAAGAGATCATCTCTAAAAATATGAGCCAAGTTCTCCACCTTGAGCCTTGATTGGACAAAAAGCAAAACAAAACAAAAAACTGGAAATTTAAACATTTTGTCCTCCTTTTTAGTAACAATCATCAACAATGAATTCAGTATCATGCTTCATACCATGTCAAAAACATGTTCTCTGCAGTACTTGACATCCAGATTTTAGATGAGATCACAAGGTCATCAGCATCATTATTGAACATTAATAATAATAAAACTCACTACAAACAACTAACTTTAGAATCTTTTAAGATCTAAGGGAGATAATCTAGATCAGAGATAGACAACTCCAGACCTCGAGGGCCGGGAGTGTCTGCATGATATCCAGATATTCAATCCACTCATGACAGATTACCTGGATCAGGTGTGTTTTGCCAATAAGAAGTTATAATGACAGGTTAGTTGGAAAACCTGTTGGAAAGAGGCCCTCGAGGCCCAGAGTTTGATACCTGATAGATTGATTGGTTTATTTCAAGCATGGATTATGAAAATACAGGATAAAAACACACAATTATTTCAAACTCATTACAAAAACAATGAAATGCATTAATTAGAAAATAGAAAACAAACAAAAATAAGACAAACACGTCACATTTGGTTCTTTAATTTTTTGTGATTATTAACTAAAGTCAGTAGAGTTTGATTTATTGCTTGAAAAGGGGTTGGAAGAAGCGAACTTATATAATCCCACTACTACTTAGTTACCTCTTTTTACAGTTTTGGATAATTATGTACTCCGGTTTTGATCAGATCAAATGCAAGTTTTTGGGGTTTTTTTTCCCCCAATTGCAAAGTGAATTTCTTGTTGATAGTTAATTAATCTCCTCAAACATTATTTCATGATTAAAGTAAACAGTGACAATTAAACATAGTGACATATAATACTCATTGATTATCATCAAAATACAATTTCATATTGATGCGGAAAAATAATCATTACACATTGAAATCATGTTTTAAAGTCTACCTTGAAGCATACCTGTGTTGTGAAACATGCAGGAATGTGGCCCTTGAGGCCTGGAGTTATCTATCCCTGATCTAGATCAAGGCTTCCTAACCCTGATCCTGAAGATCCACCACCTGGCCTATTATCTCTGCACTGCTCCTAGACTTGATGTCTCAGTTGAATCCTGATGCTGATGATTGAACACACCTGATCCACGTAATACCAAGAAGTGCAGTATAGGTGGCAAATCCTCTCCCGGGTGTGCCTCAGTGGAGATGGGGGAAAAATCTGACCAAAGTGTTTCAAAATGCATCATTCAATCAGAATGCCTCAAATGCAGACTTCTTGTTGAGTACTTTGTCAGGACCAAATCCACTGCCTCTTCTACAGCCATCTTTAAGGCACTTTTCTGCTTCCATGTTCTTCAAAAATCCAGTGATGTCTGATCTGTCATTTTCAGACCAACAAATTTGACCCTTTAATTTGTTCATGAAGGTTCAAGTGTCCTTGAATCTGAAATTAGCTAGTTTTTTCTTCAAATTCTGTCCCTTTAAGAGTTTTTCCTGATGCTACTCACTTTATAGGTCTCCTTGGCCTCTTAATGGTATGTGAAAGTCTAATCAAACCATCAGTAGATGATGTCTTTTTTTGTCTAAAGAGGTTAGTGCAGTAATTAGGACAATGTGCCGCTTCATTTAATGAATCATATCTCATCTTCATTTCATAAATATTTGTAGGCTGTTTATACATTAAATCACTTGTCCACAGAGTTCCTGTATCCTCCTGGATCTTAACTTTACCAACGCACCTGCTTGTATTTTGTTCAGTTTGGCCAAGAAACAGGCCATGTGTAGCATCTCACAACGCTTGAACTTAGAACACTGAGCACCATCAGCATCCTTTGGTTTGAAGAGTCTGACAGATCTTTTCAAGGAAATAACATGAAGCAGCAATGTGGAGAGTTGGTGAACTTCAGTGACCCTCTGAAGACCTATTCAGCTTGATTTTTGTCAACAAGAATTTAAAAACTGCTCCTATAAAAATATGTGATACATGTAAAACTAACAGGAACAAACTGCTTTCTAATGCTTCAGAGTAGATAGATTTTTTACCTACATTTACCTATATTTGAAACCAATCAGTCTACAAAATTGTCACAAAAATTGGACACGAGGAAGAGAAGTGCTGATGAGTTCAAATGTACATTTACATACGTTTTTTATGTAATTTTATTGTTTTACAAAGTAGTAAAACATGTGATTTTGGGGGAATAAAGTGGTTTTAATCAAAACTCAGAATATCTTACAGACCAGAACACACTGGATGTTTGGTTCTGTTTCAGAGAGAGGAACCCGGATCTATAGCTGGACTACAAAAGCCGGTGAACTTTGGCTTTAAGTGGAATAAAAAGTACATTTGACATAACTTCTAGAATTCTGATGATTAAGCTCAAACTACATATAAATAGAATTCCTCAATCTATTTTTATTTTTAATGCGTGATTGAATTTGGACAGCAATTCCAGCTTTTTGACTTTGTCTTCAAAACTCTGGAGTGTTAGATGTCACGCTTCCTCTTCCGAACTCCAGCATTTGGAGAAATGTTTGCCATGTTTCCTCTCATATGCAGTCTGACATTCCAGAACAAACATGTTCTCCCTTTCCTTCTGTGTTGTCTAGCTGTTAATCCAGCAGCGAGGCCTCTTGTTGAGTCATTATTCCTAATGAAGCCAGCCATCATTTGAAATGCTTTATGGTGAATGCTGACCTGTTTGAAAGTCCAGCTTTGATTGTGTGTTTGAAAATAGAGTACAGTGTGCTGAGTCAGCTTTTGAGTGGCTAAAAATAATCTAACAGCAGCTGAACCCAGACACACAAAGTGAAGACCGAGGCCCTTCCATGTTGTGTGCTGAGAAGAAGCCGATGTGTTTTTGTGCCGAAGCAGACCAGCAGTTGCTGATCCCACTTTGCAGAATTGACTGAGTGAATTTGCAGTTGTTGTCCTGCCTCTACAAAAGCTGCACACTCATTCTGAACCCACGCTTGGTTATTTTCCCGGTGCTGAATAAAATGTCATCAGTGTTTGTGTAGCAGGAATACAGCAGTTTGAATGAGCAGGATCAAAATGTGTTTTTTTTTCTTGACTTCCTCCTTTACGTCTGACCCATAATGATCCAGAAAATGGTCCTTCCAGGAATACAAATGTTTTTGCTAAAGAACGCCAGCCCGCTTACAGAGTTATTGGGAGCTTCATTAGAGGTTGAAGCTCCATTAATATTTCATTGATGCTTGATTGGTTTTGAACAAAGAAGCAGGTTCAAATGCATCCCAGCCGGATTCCGCGGCTCCCCCTCAGCCATGAAAAGCAGTGGAGAAATTCACACTGAAATGGAGACAAATAGTTTGAAATGCTATAGGCGGTTCTAAATTATTTAGTTAGCTTAGCTCTGCGCTGAATACTTATCAAAATGATTGGATATGGAAATTCAGTTATAACTGCTTCAAAGTCCTCAGCGTTGCCCTCTGCAGTCTCAGGACCAGAAAAAGAATCATTTATTGTGGGTATTGTGTTCTAAAAATAACCCCTGACAGGGGAAATCTGTAAAGTAGTCGTCTTAATTTTTTACAGAAATGATGCTGTGAATCCCCCCACTGTACACTTTACTTTTCTCAGACAGACATGAACATTTTCACATTTTTCTCTCTTGTTTAAACTTTCAAAGTTTAAACCTCCATAAAAAAATATATCCAGGATTATAGAATGAAAACAAATATCTGACCACAATCAGATCAGATCACTATTGAAGATTTTTGTAGATTTGGCAAACTGTAGAGGAGACAACAGATTGAAGAGATCGATTCAAATGGTCTACAGCCAATCAAGACTTGGAACATAATTTGCTTAAAAAAAGTCATTTAAAATTCCTCACCAAAAAAAAAATCTGTCAAACAATGAAGGCAGGAAAAGTGAATTGTGATAAAGTAAGGGGGGAACTCTGTATATTCACCTTGATTTTCCCCAAAGTTTAGTTTCAGGTCCTTCCATGTGATTGATCGGTCTCTGTGTACTCAGAGGTCCGATCATTCACCTCTGTTGGTTCAGCAACACTCCATGCCGACGGAGACACCAAGGCAGTAAAAACAATCAAATCGTTTTGATTCCTGGAAAACGTTATCAGGGTAGGAAGACATACTTGATTGTTCTTTTACAGTTTGATTAGAGCTTCAATTTTGTGCCATTTGGAGTCCTGTTTTATTAAACCAGTCCATGGTCACCACAAAGCTCTCACTGTACTTGGCCCCGCCCATTTTGTTGTGCAAGTGGTTGGGATGGTAATTCCAGTCAACATGGCCAACCCACTTTAGAATTCTGTTCCAAATGTCTTTGGTTGAGACTAAAAGCCCTTCAGTTATGCACTTGCTAACACAGCAGGTCTTCAGCTCAGGATCTCTGTCTTCATCTACAGCTGACATTTCTAATTACAGCTTAGCATGTTCTAGAAAGGTGGAGAAACCGGTTTCACATTAACAAAAGCCTCATTTTCACACAACCATGTAATTATTCAGTTCAACAATCTGTCTTATGGAACCAGGAGCAGTAAAAATACAGATCAGGTTGTTTTCGTTATTTGGGTTTGTTACAATCACAGATGTGATCCAAACTGACTCGACGATCATGTTTTAACCTTTTAAAAGTACATTCAAAGGGAAAGCGCATCCAGTGCGACCTTTAGTATCTTCTTTAACACCCAAGCATCGTGTCTGAAGGGACAAATACTAATCCAACCACACAACTCTGTGGCCACAACATTGGTAGCAATGACACAATTGATGAACAGAATCATCAGAGACGTGCAGATAGATGTTTTGGAGCTTTTGCATTATGGCCAGTCCTCATATCTGCAGAATATTGTTTTATTCTTCCTGTGGTACAAGACATTTACTACAAGCAGAGGAAAGTAGGAAGCGCCCCTTGATTGTTATGGAAAGCAAATGTAGTATTTGTTAGTATTTAGCATTTCCCTCTGAACTAGAAGAGTGTTGTCCACCAGTCAGGGTGTGCTGAAGAAAAAGGAGCTGCAGGTCTTTGGCATTAAGCCTTTCATTTCTTGAATTCTCTTCAGACACCACCCTGAGTATTTCCTGTTATCTAATGGATAGAACATGGAAAATCTCCAACTGTGAAGGGCAAGAGTGAGCCGAAAACTGTGAGAAAAGTCTGTCTAATGGAGAAAAGCTCTTCAAAGGTTGCTGAGAGCGGTGCAGGAGGATCATTGCAAAAAAGGAAAGGCCGACCCGGCTTCCTCAGATGTGCCGCTTGGGATGAGAACTTCATTTTTAAAAACCCAAACGTTACTGAATTCTCCTCCTGTGGATTTATGTCTCCAAGTTCCTATCCTTGTTATTTTACTTTTCCTGTCTGTCCATATCATTATGGTTAAGTGTTTATCATCTTCTTCCCTGTGTTGACGCTCACTGGTTTCACACAACGTTCTGTTCTCAGTTATCTGCACACACGTCTCCTTTCATCTGCTGAAGCTGGAAAAACACCACCTACTCGGGGGTTAAAATTAACTCTTTGAAAACGCAGCATCTTGATCTGAATCACAAATGGGGCGTCCTCTGATCTGCATGAGAAAAGCAGGCCCGGGGATGATGTGGAAATGAGCTGCTGGAGTGAGGCCTGTGGGCCTGATGAAAGCACGGCCACCTTTCATGTGATGACAAGGACTGACGAGTACTTCACGCTGCGCCCTCTCTTTATCTGCTGGCTCCAGCGCGTCTGCCGTGCCCGTATTTTTAAAAAGTAATTGGATCCTGATGCATAAACATTGCATTTTATTTGGGTAACGTGGTCAGCCTTTGCTGATGGTGGTGCCAAGATTTCTTCTTCGGATTTCTTGGATGTATTTAGGTGAAGGTGTGGTGGAATGTTGTTATTAAGTTTCTCCTGATGTTCTTCTCTCCTCAGCACCCGACAGTGTCATCTCCTGCTCGACATATTTAACCCAACGGAGCACGAGCTCACAGTCAGCGCCAAGAACAACCAGGACCTGGTTCTGCACGCCAGCGAGTGCCAGAGGTGAGCGAGACTTCTGGAGTCCAACAGTCGTGCTTAACCAGTTCCAGAGAAGAGCATTTTCTGTCTTTGACTTGACACAAATCATTCAGTCATTAAGCATTAGAAACTTCTGTTAATCAAGACATGGAGCATGACTGAAAAACAGAAAATACTGATTCAAAAACGTAATTTTTGGAGAATTTGACTCAAACCAAATCAAAAGCTTGAATAATACTAAAAAAGTCATAAACTTATAAGGCTGATTTTATTTTTTTTGTCTTTGCCTCAGCCATTTTTGTTTTTCCTCTGATTTATGTTCCTGAAGTACAAAGCGGGAAAATCCTCTCTGTTTTTGTTTGGTGCCAAAATGTGTTTTACTGCATTTTTTGTTTATTCATAAATCAAATCTTATCAACCAAGTTTACCATACAACAAATGTCAACGCACATCATTCTTATGACTTATTCACAATGTACTACTTCTTCTTCCTCTTTTGTGTTTTTATGACTTCATATTCTATTTATCTGCTTTATCGTTTGTAAGTAATTAGCATTTGCACGCTCACATTCTATCCTTAATTAGTTTAATCGTGAAGGGCAGTAGACTGTGTTTTTCATACTTTTTGCATAAAAACCATACAGTAAGTGGGCCTGAGCTGGTTGAGCCCCTGAAGGACGGCGCTCAATGCTTCAGCTGATTAACTGGCAGATCTTTGCAAAATCACTGATGCAAACGAATCAATTCTCTTCAGACTTCCTAAATATCATATCTGACAGCAGAAACTGAATGTTAAAACACTTCAACAGGAGTTTTGATTTAAAAAGAAAACCTGACATTTTCAGCCTTTAAAATTCTCCAACAAAACTTTTTTCCCCAAAACTTTTGCAGTGAAGTATCTTTTTTTTCTGTTGAAGGAATCTTTGTAATTTCATCTTTCTGCCTTTTTCCTTTAAATTGTTCATTTTAAATTCTGGTTTTGAACATTTCCTGCCAGGATTACCCTGTGGTGGAAGTTTCAGGAACTCTTAAAGGAAATAAGAGTTTGTTTTGAGGAAGACTAACAAGAAATTCTGCTCAGCATTTAACACGAAGAAGAAAAGCTAAAATGTCTGAACTCCCAATTTATTTGTGACATTTTTTTCTTTTTGAAGTGGCTAAGCACGTTATCAAGTCAAACTTTTTTATGAAGTTCTTTTCAAACATAGACAACACAAAGTGTTTTGCATAAGAACAACAATTTCAACTAAAACAAAACCCTTCACATAAAGAAGTACTCATTGGTAATCCCACTACTGTGCACCACAGACTTTCAGCTAAAAGTCATAAATGCCTCTGTCATACATGACACTGTAACCAGCGCCTCACCACATGAGGCAAACCCAATGAAAGGGACAGCTGTGGAATAGAGGTGGGGTGGTGAGCCTCTGATCAGACGGCCGCTGGTTTGATTTCCACTTTGCCTGTCTGTGTGCCATCATGTAAGTACGCCATTTACCAAAGATGGGGTTTGCTAGCATGACTGTGATGAAAAGACGAAACCGCCCACAGCAGCACCACTAATACCATGACTCAGCGTCTTTGGACAAAAGGGGCTAATTGAAGCAAAATGGCACAAAAAATCTGCAGATGGGACTTTAAAAAATAGTAAGACCGTCAATGTTCTCTACGTATCCATCTGGAAAGGGGAATTTAGTCTGAATCTTAATGAGAATATTTGATTTCTTTATGTGGCACTTTCATGAATCTGAATGATTTTCAGCTGAAAGTCTCTGTGAAGACTCCTTCATCCTGGGCAGTTCCACAGCAGAAATAAAAATCCAAAATTCCTCGTGAGTTGTTATTCTTAAGTTGTAGATGTTTCTTCTCTACTCTCTGGATTCTTAATCATACTGGTTAAAGTAGATATGTTTTCAGAGGTTCCACAGAGGGAGCATTTTCAGCAGATCAGACACGTTCTGCTCCTTTAAGTTCAAGTTTTTATGTTGCGAGTTTATGAAAAGATTTTAACAATAAATTTATCTGTGCATGACATCACCTCATGAGAAGAAAAACTCATTTGTGCTGCATATCCTCAAACTCTCACTGATACTGATGGTTGGTACGGAGAATTACTATTTGTTTGAAAAGTCCACTGAAGTGCAGTGACACTGGCAGAGGGGGCAGGGCCTGGTGTTTACTCTTGCATAATTTTTCCTTTTCAAGTCTTTAATTTGCACTTAATTCCTGTTTTCAGTCAGAAAGTTTCGTTCTGAGTCTTTTAGTTGTGAATATGAACTAATGTAACAGAGTTTCCCCCTTTGCTTCTGAAGTTCAGAAGACCGTCACCTCACCTTCTTTCCCTCCTTTAATCATAGAAACACTAGCAGGTTTAGTCTGTGTGGTTGTTGCATGAGAAAAATAGGGCTGGTTTGATAGAAGTGATTAATCAATTTGAATCAACCTAAGCCTAACTGATCAATGATTAATCCATAAAAACATAGATCGATCTGGCTCATAAAGCTAAAGTCCACTCGCTAATGCTAACGTTTAATGGAATTTCCCGTAGGACGGCTAATGCTAAAGCTAGGTTGACTTAAACAAGCATTGCTGACTAAATGAAGAATCTTTACAAACTCACAGACATGAATTTTCTAAACTAATTTTTTAGGTAATTATTTGTGGTGTAAAACATTATTTATTTATTTTTTTGCTCATTCTTTCTTCTTCTGGAATAAGCTGTAATGCTATAGCGCAAACCCCACTTAGTGTCCAAACTGAAACGTCCTCCAGGAGAAACGGAACAATGTTTACAATGTTAATGATCTGAACATTTTAGTTAGAACTTCTCCTTTAGAGAATCCATGGAACACTGGATGATATTAACAATCTCATTATTTCACTGATACATTTACAGTATGTGAACTGGATCAGATTAATATGAATATATTCAAATCATGTAGTAGATTATTAATGTATTTCTAAATAAATGTAAATAAATGTGTAAACTTAAAACTGAATTGAAAGAAATTTGAATCGATCCAGGCTCTGGCAAATTGAATCAAATCTGGAAATTGTTATTGATACCCAGCCCTAATAAAAAACTCACATTTGGTCTTACATGCTCTGTTATCAATTCAAAACAAAAGTTAGAAAATATCCCTGTCTACTTTTTAACAATTACAGTAACATTCTCAGGATGAACAAATGTTGCTTGGATGAACTTTTTTCCTTGCTGGGACTATAAAAAGTAGTTCAGTTTTGCATGTCGTTGTCCCGACAGAAACCCTCAGGTAGAGTTTCCTGTCAAAAACAAAGAGTTTGTGAGGCTTTAATCACGAGAGGTGTGCACAGGTCTGTGCTCTGCAGAGATCCGCCCGTCCTCCGACTCCTCGTCTCTCCAAAAAGAGGTAAATTAGGATTCCTGTCGGCGCGGACTCAGCTGCATGTTTGGGTGCAGGCGGGGGTACACAGCTGGTGACTCATATTCCTTTCTCCACAGGGGTGGGATGCTGTTATTTGAGGCGAATTAGGGGGTGGAAAGGCATCTTTTCAGACACAGTCAAACAGCTCAGCTCTCTTAAAATAATCCTCACTCAGGAGAAATGCAACAGCCAGCAAATTTTCAGCGATATCTGCTGGAACAGAACAAGCTGGACTCAGAGTACAAGCACTGATATCCTGTGTTCAATCATCAACTCATGTTTATCCGTATTCCCATTTATCTTTGTCTATTATTATGTATCCTTGTACTTTATTGTCATGT
>NC_050522.1:3297949-3323236 GCF_002922805.2 Oryzias melastigma | reverse complement strand
AATCTTGAATATCTTCCAAAAAAAAAAAAAAAGGTTCTGATAAGAATATTTAGTATTTTTGTACACTAATATGAAGTTATTTGTAAAACTCAGAACAGAGAACTGTGTGGTGCAAGCAGATCGACATCAGCACCTTTTCTATTCACACTGTTGGCCTGACTGACTTTAGAATCCAAAGCTGTGCAGGATGATGACCAGAACAGCTTTACTGGCGCTGATGCTAGCTTCTCTCCGAGATGTGGTCATTTTTACAGATGATGTTTGGCATCACTGTGTCATCAGGACCTGGAGAAACAGCAGGGTCACATGACTAGGCAGGAATCGCAGACTCATCAGAGGTGGTCGTTCTGAGAGTCCGTCCAAACACATCCCCTCAAATTCTCAATGAAAACACATTCAAACTTTTAGATCCTTGTTCAATCCTGCCAAAAAACAAACAAACAAAAAAAACACAAAGCAGTTAATCAGAAAATAAATTCCTATTTTAGTAAAGGAAAGTCAGAGACTGAAATCTCATTCTGAAAAACTGAAAATGCTGAGCTTTGCTATAGAAATGGAATGATTAATGTAATAAAACAAGATAAAAACAATGACAAATTCATAACTTTTTTGATTATTTTGTTATCAAACACGCGATGTAAGTCATACCTGACATGTTGATGGAGACGTTCCGTCTTCATCAGAGTCATCACCAGCTGGTGGAGTGTGACTTACATTGCAAAATAAACAACAGAATAATCCAAAAAGTTATGAATACTACAGACACTATGAACTTTATCACATTAAAGACATATTTAAGTTTTTCTTTGAATTAATTTCACTTCAGAATAATGACTTTTGAGTTTCGAGTCTAAACTGTTCTATATGCATGAAGAAGGACTGTAAACAGAACTCCTGAGAAGGTGTGTTGGACGGATCATCAATAAGCTTCATATCTTGAAGAGACTGAAAATGTCTTTACAATCTAGAAACAATCCCAATGTGAAAGGAGAAGCTGCTGGGTTTGAGCATCGGACTCACAACGGTAGTTCAGAACATGCGAGTGGAGATCAAGTCAAACACATTCAACATTTAGAGTAAAAAAAGACTAAAAAGAAACATTGAAGCACTAGATATTTAGTGTCAGAGTATTTTAAAGATTTTTTTTCTAAATGAATGGACTGAATTCTTTTAAAATTGTTCTCGATAAAGTTTCCTTCCAATGAATTGAATCTTTCAGAAATGTTGTTGGTGCTGCTGTAAACAGTCACTGAGTCTCAGTTCTATGCAGATGACCCATTCCTGATACTGATGGAGACTCTCCATGAAATCACATGGGCACTGGTCTTCTCTATCTTTAATCTGTCCTAAACTTGAAAGTCTAAAAATACTTCGATAATTTAATTATATGTAGATTAACCCATAAAAGAATGATTAAAATGCTTAAATGCAGCATTTATCATTTTTTTTTTAATTCTGGTTGGATTTTATGGTTGTAAACATCCAGTTGCACAGGTATTACAATCAGAACATACACTGACTGTATAATAGAACTGACTTTTATTATATTGAGTTCTGTTTATTTCTATAGAGAAATACACAACTATTACTCAGCCATTCTATTTTTCTCAATAACTATTCTTGCTCTGCTAGATTTTTTTTAACATCTCCATCTTATTCAAGTTATAAACTGACCAATCAGTTGCCTCAGGAAAATCGTGGTTTTTGCTGGTCACCACCTTGATCATCTGAAATGTTTGACAGGTTCCCCTGAGGTCGCTTTCAGTGGTAGGGCTGAGGACTTCCAACAAACTCACTCCTGATTGCTGGCAGTAGTTGCCGTAGAAACCTTGACTCAGACCGACTCGGACCAATCACTGCTTACCAACCGCGTTTGGCTCCTAATGGCAGTAGCTGCATTGCAGGAAAATGGCATTTAAATTGACTTCATTTGACTGGAGCCAAAAGTAAGCTGACGTCACACTTGCTCGGTCCAGTTCTCTTATACAGTCAATGATTAGAATGATAGAAATCAATCCTTCTAACCTTTTCAATCTTTACTGACATTTTGCAGCTCTCAAACATCTGCTTTATTTCTGCGTATAAATACTGCCAGAATATATATAAAAATCTCTGTCTGTCTAATATATATATATTAGATATATATATATATATATATATATATGTGTGTGTGTGTGTAGTAAAAGCATACTTGACCCTGTGCTTCCTGCTGTTTGCACAGCTGAGTGAAGTTGAAGTCTTCTCTGTATAATTGCAGAGAGGAAAGTGTGAATGGATGAATGCAGCTTGAAAAGCGAAAAGCACTTGAAGCGGTCAACAGGACCAAGAAGCTTTTCTATAAACGCATCATTTTTAGACTGTAGTGCATCAATTCTGAGGGGAATTTATCCTGACTAATGTGAGATTTTTGACATTCGAGCTGCATTCTGTTGATGGTACTTACATGCCACTTCTTTCACGTCTGCAGAGTCATTCACAGCCCACTGCAAGGCAAATTTGATCAAAGATTGAAGGAAAAGGCATCAAACTAAAGGTTCTGCTTCAAGTTTTTTTGCTATTCTTTACTTGTCTCATTTGTTAAAAAGGAGATGAAGTATATAGAAACAGAAACTGCAAATATTCAAACCAACATACTTGATTCTGCTGAAATATTTAAGCCAAACAGTCTTTGGAAAACTGCTGTGAAAAACTGGTTGTGAGGCGAGTTTGTTCTTGGCATCTCTTTTTAAAGCAGTAGTAGTTCACTTTCGGCTTATCCCATTCTGGGTCACCACAGCGTAACAGCACCCACTGTTTCCCATCAGTGATTTGTCAGAGTTTTTACGCCGGATGCCCTTCCTGACACAACCCTGTACTTGAGGGGCACAGGGACCCAGTTAGGCAGCAGCGTCAAGGGTCTTGTCTAAGGACCCAATCTGGGTGGGGATCAGTGGACAACCCTGGGAATCGAACCCAGGGCTCCTGCGTACCAGCCCTTCACCTAGCCCACTGAGCCACCCAGCCGCTTATCTCTTTTAAAAGCAGTAAAGGTCTTTAAGCAGAAGTTAATCTGAGTTGTTTTTTTATTTGGAAGTTCACCATCACCACAAGCATCACTCAAGTCTGTAATAATCCATTAAACTACAGGGAGAAAACAGATAAAAAAAAACGAAATCTGAGACTAACTATTAAATTGTTTCCAATGTTCTCTGTCAATGGTCTTGAAACAAAATTTTAACAAGGATTTTTAGCTAAACATCCACATATTTACTAACTACCTTTGCATCTTCCAAAAATTCTGTGTAACAGTGACAAGTGGACTGAAAAATAAGAAAGTTTACCATGTGATTCTAGCACAGCATTCTGACTAAAAATGGTGAAAAAGCTAAATGAATGCAAGATGTAAAGAAATCAGGATAAACTCCCAAACTCTATCCGCACTCTGCCCAGCTTCAGGAGTAATCGGTTTATTTTTGCTACATGAACTGGGATGTTCATCCCACCGTCTGCAGAGCCGTGTTGTGCGTCTGACTCAAACTCTTTCAGCACCAATATCTCTGATCTGCTCTGGGACAAATGAGATGTCATTCTGCCGATGTTTTCTGCAGTCTTCATACAGGAATGTCACAGCAAAGCCTTCCATCTGACAGGCCCGCAAATGGCCATTGTTGCTCATTTTCCCCATGCGCTAACATGGAATCCTCTCAGACGGACTCCTTCGTTACCTTTCACAGCTACACTAGAACAATGGAGAAAAGATGACAAACAGTCTGAGCAGCTGGTATAAAAGACTTTCACACTCATTTCCTTCAATCCTTTCACCCCTTCATGACTGACGTAATATGCTTCATGATGTTTTATGTGATGAATCATTTTAATGTTTTTAAAGCATTTGATTGTTTTCTTAACTACAGTTTAGCAGACGGAATTTCCCACTTCAACTACATTTTTTCTATTATAAAAGCGTTCCCAGTGGTCTTTTAATCACGATTATGAAGTTTAAGCAGAAATAAAAAACCTGTTTTGCTTTTTTAAGAATTGTTTTTCTGCAGGGGAGCGAGAGGTCATTAGAAATTTACCTCGGAGTTGTGGTGCTGAAGTTAGCATGGGCAAAATTCTCATCAACTTTTTGTTTATACTCTCTCCTGGAAGCTTATAGTACCTCACAAGGCCAAGCTACATTAGCATGACAAAAAAGAGAAGAAAAATGGCAAGCAATATCGGAGCAATCTAGTTGGACAATTTTGAGCCACATTCCAACTCAAATGAAAACATTCATGAATCAATTTGTCTGCAAGTGGATGCATCAGAATTGGAGTGGAACAGGTAGACTTTGGGCCGCCCATGGCAGTTACCGCATCACAAACCTGAGCTTTTTCAAACCGCAGGTTTTTATCTGCCCCTGATCCATCATGATTTAAATAGAGAAATACTCAGAAATGCTATTTTAATCTTAGTCATTTATACATGTCCTTCATCATGAGAAAAGTGCTGCAAGAATATGATAAAAATACCAAAAAAGTGATTTTCATTGGAGTGGTTGAGCTCTAGGCCTCGAGGGCAGCATTCCTGTATGTTTTCATACGTACCCTATTCTTGCATGGTCTAGTTGGTTGGACACACCTGAAGCAGGTAATCAGTCATGAGCAAGGCTTGGATATCTGGTAATCATGCAGACAATGGGACCCCGAGGGCTGGAGCTGGACAGCCCTGCTCTAGTCTTCAGTAATAGTTTGCTCACAGTTCACTTACCACACATGACAATCCTACGTTACATTTTCATGTAGTCCTGTATGGGTGCATGTGACTGATACCTCATTTCCACTGAGTGGTCCAGACCACACTATTCCGCTCCTGGCCGGTTTAGAACGGTCCGGGTAATTCAAGTCTGTGTTTCCATTGAGTGTTGGACCATCAAGGTGCATGTGGGGTGTAGACCGATGACGAAGCTGTGTGTCATAATGATGCGACTACTGTGAAAGGGAATGGCAACAACGGAGGTCTTTTATCAGCTTTCGGTTTGGATCTTGAGTATGGAAAAGCACTGATTGGATGCTTGCTGTTGTCGTTGTACCTTTCCGCCAATCGATGGATTTCATTGTGTGATTGCTGTAGCTCTGCCCTAACTGGTCCATTCCATTTTTCTATGGACCTACAATCGATGGGGGACCAAAGATGGTACAAACGGGTCCAGTTTAATAGATCAATTTTATAATGGAATCACTCAAAATACCATACCGGCTCAATGCAGTCTGGAAATTAGGCACAAAGGTTCAGGTGCAAATACTGGACCTCTTACCAACTGTGCATGAATGCTGTACCTGCATCTCATCTACTCACCCTTACATGTTGTATAAGTGTTCACGACGACCTGTCACCTGCAGCATGCTCATAGAAAAAATCTGCTTGAACACCTTTGCTCTCGGGGTTTACCAAGCAGTCTACAACCTTGATATTCATGCGGGTCACCTGACCCATTTTTCACCCACAAACGTGCTCATATCCACCATAAAGGCAGTTCTGACTAAGGCTTCAGTGTCTAGCAGGCTACAGCAATGAACAAGATAGGAGTACAACATCTGCTCTGAAGAAAAACTGTTGTACTTTCTCCCTTCTGCTGTCCAGCTCTGAGAAATTCTGCTTTTATTTCCCGCTGGACTTGGTTCTGGTCACACCGATTAAACGTACCAGACCTTGGTTTAAGGATCCAGGTGTTCCAGTGAATGCTCAGAAAGCCTATCCAACCTAAAATCTGTAGAAAATGTCAGATTCTTGAGTTTTACCAAAATCATCGATGCAGAAGAGCGGTAAGCTCCATTCTTTTAAGCTGGACTTAGAGGACACCTGAGCATATCCACACGCTGATCGCCTCCATGCGAGGCTGCAATGCTGCAGTAGTTCATGCACAGATCAGGAATTCACAGTTAAACATGTTCAAACATCAGACATTGACTTTTGTGATGTATTATTCTTATGGTGTGTTTTGGAGACTGGTATTTAACAACACTTCTTGCTCAAAATTCTGTTTGTCGACATATTTGACACAAATTGTTTGCCCTCATTATAAAACATTAAAATGTAAAAGTTTTCAGTTTCTGGCTCATTGTTTCATCCTAAAAATGTAAATGTGACAATTTCTATAGATTAACATACAGATGCACAATCAATTTGATTCCGCCCACTCTCTACTGCACTCAGCACATCAGCTCAGATCTTCTCCCTTTGTGAAATTCTTTTGAGTATTGGTATATGCTCAGGCCTGCTTGACCTTTGTGAAGTTCAAGCTCATATCTAATGTAGAAATTCTAATGAAACAGCAGCTCCTCCTGTTTGACAGACTAAAAGTTGAGCTGAGATGGTAATTTTCATTACATATCTTCTACTGTTCTGTAACCAGAAAAGGTGGAAGTGGTTCATGTCGAATTTTATTCAGGAATAGCTTTGAATGTTGGAACAGTGTCTGATTCTCAGAGCCTTCCTGTGAACTGTCAGCAGGATTAATGCTGGAATGTCTCCATCTGTACCCAGAAAAATGTCACCACCATCATTGGTTTGTTTGTCATTTGACAGTACCTGATATTATGTCAAATATGACATCTGCATGTATTGAGCTGCTTTAAAACTGTCTCTCTTGTAATGTGAGTATTCCTTTAAATGTCACTCTGTTCCTGCTTCTCAATGCTTCAGTTGGTCTAATCTGCCTGTTGGTGCTGGAAAACCAGATGGAGAAACCATCCAGCAGACTGGGTCGGGCACATGGTGCAAAACACCACAAACGATCTAAAAAACAACACCTGCAGTTCTATGGTTCCAAACCAGAACAAGTAAAAGGCAGGAAAAGAGAAGCGGTCAGTTCCACCAGTCCTCTTTGGTCTGTGGAAAGTCTGCCTGCATTCACACTGAAGTGAACCGCGCCAGAATTCATCTGCATCAGAACAAAGACCCTCCTTCTCCAGGAGACCAGATTTTCTTGTTTGGTCCAAACCAGAGTTCAGGTGAGCTGTCACACCTGCAGAGCAAAATGACACATCACAGGAAACCAGACTTGGGAGACTTGGAATAGACCAGAAACAAACCTGGTTCAGGTCTGCATCAGATCAGAATCAAATTTGGATCAGATAAGAGCCAAACCTGGGCTGCACGGTGGCGCAGTGGTTAGCGCTCTCGCCTCACAGCGAGAAGGCCCCGGTTCGAATCCCGGCTGGGACCTTTCTGTGTGGAGTTTGCATGTTCTCCCCGTGCATGCGTGGGTTTTCACCGGGGACTCCGGCTTCCTCCCACCGTCCAAAAACATGCTTCATAGGTTCATTGGTGACTCTAAATTGCCCCTAAGTGTGAATGTGAGAGTGGATGTGTGTGTGATTGAGGCCCTGAGACAGACTGGCGACCTGTCCAGGGTGAACCCCGCCTTCGCCCATCAGTAGCTGGGATAGGCTCCGGCACCCCCGCGACCCCGAAAGGGAAGAAGCGGTCAAGAAGATGGATGGATGGAAGAGCCAAACCTGGATGAGAGCTGGATTAGACCAGAATCATCCTGGTTCAGAACTGGATTAGACAAAATCATCCTGGTTCAGAGCTGGATTAGATCAGAATCATCCTGGTTAGAGCTGGATTAGACCAGAATCATCCTGGATAGGAAATGGATTAGACAAAAACCAAACCTAGATCCTAGCTGGATCAAAGCAGAATCATTCTGGTTCAGAGCCTGGATCTAAGGGTGAATCAGACCAGACCCAAACCTGGATTAGAGCTAGACTATGTAGTAGCAAACCTGGATCTGAGCCGGACAAGGTCAAAAGGATCCTGGATCAAATCTAAATTAGACCAAAACCAAACCTTGATCAGAGCTGGACCAGACCACGGCCAAACCTGAGTAAGAGTTGGATTACTGTTACGCCTGGCTCTAGGCCGCAACAAAGAAGCGGGGAGACGAAGCCGGTCTTTCTAATGAACAACACTTTAATGTGTTTAAAGACTCAAAACTAGAGAGCAAAGCACGCCGCGAGTTCCGCGGTACAGCAGTGACGTCGAACAAGACAGGAAGTCCCAGCAGAAGCCCCTCCTCCTTGAGGTCCTCCAACTGAGTATTTATCTGGAATTTCGACATCCCCCAAACTGCTGCACCTGTGTGAGAAGAGGAGACGCAGGGCAGACAAACAGACAGAAATACAGCTCAGGGCCGTAACAATTACATCAGAACCAAACATGGATCAGATTAGATCCAAAGATGAATAAGAGCTGGATTACACTAGAACTAAACCTGGATCAAATTAGTGCCAAACCTGCTGGAGAGCAGGATTTGACCAGAACCTAACCGGATCAGAGCTGGATGAGATCAGGACTGACCCTTCCATCTCTCATCCAGGTTTGACCCCGAGCGTGAGGTTTCTTTTCCACATTGAAATGTGGTGTTTGGCTGGTTGTCGCTGCACTCCTCCATCAGTGCTGCTGCAGCTCTGTAACCGCTGTACTGAAGCGTGGAGTCACTTCTCACTACATCAGCCTCTTCAGTTTATTTTTGTCCTGTCTCCTCTCCATACTCGCTGCCTTTTGGCTCTTCCCGATTGCAGCTCACAAGGACACACACGCCTCACAGCGTGAGCTTTTCAAACAATGCTTGTTTCCATAGTGACCACCTTTTCTCCTCCTTGTATTACTTTTTGTGGCAGCAGAGTACACAATGCAACAGTCCATTATAGCACCTCGGCAGCGCAAAACATTGTAAATATTTTCACATAACTTTTTGCCAGTTAACAGTTTTTTTTCAATCTTTAAATAAATCAAATTTCTGAAAATAACTGACAGCATGGAAGTGCATCTGCTGCCGTCCTCCTAGAATCAGCTGCTTACTTTTGTCTTTCATGTTTCTGTCTAATGTTTTTCTGCATAATTACAGCAAAAAAAGGAGGTGCAGAGAAGCACTGAGAGCTTTGACCAGTCCCCACTGTTGGCAGTCAGTTCACACTTTCTTTTCTTGTTGATATTCTGGAGGAGTGCTCCATCTCAGTCAATCTTGTGGATCTGTCTTACTCTTAGCTGACTTAATCAGCCTCAGTGTTACAGTTGAAAGCTGTGCCATCATTGGACAATCCAATTACAGTTGCACTGATTCAAATCCAGCTAAGGTCTTAGGTTTGACATGAACAAAAAAGCATCGCCTGTCAGCTCTAATGACAGTCAGTACATTAGAGTGTCAACACAGGCATGTTTTGATGGCAGTCGGTGAGCAGTAATTAGATTTAGGAATCGGCTTTAATGCGCCGCAGCAGACCGAAGGCTGCGATAATGGATGGAGAGCGCTGCCTCTGCAGAAGCTGCACACGAAGGGTTACAGAAAGTCAGCCGCAGTCTAAAAATAGACGGTTGCTCTTGCCTGCCTCAGTGCAGAGCGCCATAGATCTCCACCCTTAATCTCTGCACGTGAGCTAAAAATAGCTCGTCTTGAAAACATGCATGCATCCTTTTGGTTGGTGCTCCGCTCTCAGCTTCTCCCCAGTGACACATCCACGCTCTGCTAAAGAGACATGTACAGCAGCTTTTACAAAGTGTTCTTTGCAAATATTTTACTGCTCTTTAGTTAAAGACACAAATGAACAGAGAACTCGTTGCTCCCTCAGCATCAAAACAAACAGGAATTCAAATAGAGAGACTGAACACGACTGATCTGCATGCTCCTGTAAAACTGCAGCAACACAAGGAATATTTGAAGCAGTCATCAAGCAGTCGCAGTCGCCGTCCTTCCATGTGCTCTCCCATCCTGTTGGCAGCGCTTGCTTAAATGCAATCACAGTCTGCACACCTCGGAGGCGTTGGAGCAGAGGGACGGATGGTTTGGTGGCGCCGGCAGCTGCAGTGATTCACGCGTCTGCAGTGATCAGATGAAAGCGGCCCCCTATGCTTTAATGTGATTATCGTGTTCTTTGGTCCGAGGCAACACAGCATTTAATTAGGAAGGGGTCATTTTGCTGTGACCACAGCACCCTAAGCTGGTGTTAGTGCTGCCATTAGAAAAGGTTTCACTGCCACAGCTGATTGCAGGATGTTTGTAATTAGCTGCAGGTTGTCAGAAGTGTCATCCGCTCCATGTTGGTTTCTGCAGAGGTTGAGCTGTTTCTCCTTGTCCTCATGAACACATTCACAGAGTGCTTCAGCTGGACTCTGAGGGTCTGAACATGAAGACTGTTCCCTCCAAAATATTCAGTTAAATCAACATTTTTCATCATCTCAGAAACATCTTTAGATTAATAAGCAATACATTTAGAAACAACAAACGATATAATTCCTGCTGCCTTTTTAGAGTCACCTTAATAAGTTTCTTCATGAACTCATTTGTTTTTAAACTTTATTAGAAAGCTCTCTGTGAAAGTTTTGCTTTGCAAACTTCAACTCCTGAGGAAGTCTGGGATTGTGGACTGTTGAACCGGAGATAATCCATCCCTGTGATCCCTCAGATTAGCCATCATGCAGGAGTAGCATGGAGGGAGACTCCCAAAGTTTCTTTAAGATGACCAGTGATGGCATTTTAAATAATATTTATGTGAAACCCATTTTATGTAACTACCATGAAAATCTTATCAACAGGAGAAACTTCTTGTTGCCTTGAGTGCCTGAGCTTTGGTTGTCATATCAAGTTACCCTGTTTAATGGCTCATGTGTTTATGGTCCTACAATATTAGTCAAAATGTGACTTGTGTTTTGTCATAAAATTACAAAAATAATCTCCACAGAATAGGAACATGCTGATGTGTGAAATCTGCCTCGTTGCCTCCAGAGGTTTGAGAGGAGTAACTTCAGGCTGAAGCTCCTCTAAAACCTGCTCATCAGTAGATCTAGGTCATTTTTCAACTTTGAATCTACAGCACAGAGGGATGAATGGAAGAAGCCTTCCATAGATGAGGACAAAGTCGATCTCCTTGTTTGATGAAATGCCTCTTTAGTAAAGGTTCTCTAGTGGTTATCATACACGGCATTGGGAGAGTCATGATCTGGGCTTGTTCCATGTCTAGAGATCTTTCTACACGGTCAAAAGTGAAACACTGGATCAATTAACAAAAGCTCTGTAATTTGCTACATTTATGAATATTATTATTTTTAATCAAATGTAATTTTTAAGTTGGGTAAACCATCAAATTAAAATTGTACTTTGATGAAAACTGATCATTTAAATGTAGCAAATTGCAAACTGTTAATTGATCCTGTGTTTCAATTCTAACAGTATATGTCTGAGTCAGTATATCGGAAACGCGTCTGTCAGTTTAGTTAAAATTGAGTCAATTACTCTATTTTAAAAGTCCTGCTGTAAATCTCTAGTGAAATGTCTGAAAGAAAGAGAATGAATGTTTTATGATGGTCCAAGTCCCGATCATAGCCTCACTCAGCTTCTGGAGAAGTGACCTCCTGAGGACCTCTAAAGGCACGGTCCCACAGGACTTGACGGCCATATCACGGGTAAAAAATTTGTAAAATCTGCCACACACTTAGACACACTAACTCTATGCATGTTGGTGGAATAGCAGTGATACAGACGCAGGAGTCCACTCCTCTGCCACAGCACTGCTTAATCGCGTGTAGGCGCGTCCTCCCTCGTTCAGCCGCTAAACAGACGCTGTAAGCAGTGGTACAACTGCAGACCGGCTGGGGTAACGGCCGTGCTACAGCCGTGCACGAATGCAGAATTTCGGCATCCAAGCGCATGTTCCGGCATTTGCTCCAGGGTTCGATCTCTCACTGAAACTGCTGTTCCACGGCCATTGGACGGCTGTACCGCTGGTACCACACACGGTGTCTAAATTATTGTGCAGTTCAGAAATTCTTTTGTGTAACGGCGGCCAAATTTTGTATCGTGTGTATGTACGTGGATTCCGTGGCCACATGTCGGCCGTTGCACTACCAGTCCACTGCTACCAGCATCTGTACCACAGAGATGAAATCTTTTCCGTGCTCCAGCCGTGATATGGCTGTGAAAGCCAGAGGAACCGGGCCAAGCAGCCATGTAGAAAAGGAGCCAACATTTGTCTGACGGCACGCACGGACATATTTCATTCAGGAAATGATTACTTAGCTGTGGAGGTGGATCTGCAGACATGACATCCTGGTGCTGCTGCTGTGTGTTTTTGTGTTATTCCTCTGTGGTCACGAGCACACTTTAAAAAGTAAAATAATCCCAGACACACGAGCGCCTCCGGTGGAGTATTGAATAATTTATTGTAAACTTAGGGAGAGAGGCAAAACAAATAGGAACCAAACATGTTGGCTGTTATTTCTTGACAAACGTTTAATTCCGCTAAAGAGAGCATTTGGAAGTGACCCTGTGCCTCCTGCTAATTACCTTTGTGAAGGGAAGCGGCTGGGGGGTCAGCAGACGCATCCAGCAGCGGTTTGCTGCTATGTTTCCTGGTATTTTTAGACGTAATGCGTCTTTTTGAAGACGCAGCGTCCATTTGAAGGCAGGACTTCAGTGGGTGACATAAGCCTTGTGCCACTAATCTTCAAAGGCCAACTGATGTAGCACAGCAGGAGCAGGGCTTTGCTCTTTGTCTGCGGGAGTTTTTGAAGTCTTAATTGTTATTTAATTTGCGTTGTAGCTTTGTTGCAGAGGCTGGTAAACGATAATTGCTTTTCCTCCTCCACGTCACTTTGATGTTCATGCGTCTGGACTTCTTCAGAGATTTTCTTCTGGGACCAAATGTGATTTCTGAGTCCCAGAGCTGTTAATGGGACAGGTGAGAGGGCTGATCAGTAATAAAGTTAGGGTTTTACAGCCTTATTGAAATGTATGTCCTTTCATATGCCCCCCCCACCTCCCCGTTTCTGAGAGAAGATGTTGCTTCTGAAAAGATTTCTTGATAATTGATCAATTGGTTCATTGATGTGCAAAAGTGACTTGATTACATGGAAGACACACTCAACAAAAATCACTTGTCTACCTCATGACGTCTCCTGAGTTGCTGCTCAATAAAGCAGTCACATTATCATCTTTAATGCAACACAATGATCATCCACGTTCTTTTAGAGGTAATCCATTTTTAAAATCTTTTTATTTTAATCTCTTGTTCTAATAAAGTGATTATCATTCTAACCAAACCCTCATTTATTATTGTTAGCTGATAAACTTAAAGGTACCAAACTGTCATGTCTTGGACCTCCTTTTTTAGAACAGAGTATAATAAAAATGTTTTGATCCCACAAAGTGGACATTACCTGGTTACCATAGCTCTATTAAAAGAGTAGATAGATAATAATAACACTGGACAATAATTATGTCCAGTGTCTATGAAGCGTTGTAGTCTAGTAGCTGATGGGAGGAAAGATCTCCTTCCTGCAGCGAGGTGTTATTCTCTGACTAAAGGAGCTCCTCAGTGCACCCACAGCCTCATGCAGAGGATGAGGATGATGAGGAGGAGGAGGATGATGAGGATTTTACGTGATGGATTTCAGTTTCCATTGCATCCTCCTCTCACCCACCACAGTAGCAGACTCCAGAGGACATCCCAGAGCAGAGACGGATCTCTGCTTCAGCTTGATGATCCTGTTCCTGTCAGTGTACCCCCCTCCCCCAGGAGTTTACTCCTTAGAAGAGCGCAGACACAACAACGTCATCATAAAAACAACTCTGGGGGAGCCTCTCCTTTGACCTGCAGTCGTTTCTCTGGTGGAATTTTGGCAAAAACAGCTGATCATCCAAACGGTACACGGTAGATGTCTTCAGAGCCATGGTGACGGAAGATATCCCAAAAAGGAGCATGCCGCAGCACTCACATGTATATTAAAAAAAGTCCATGTCTGTCAAAAACAGGCCAACAACAAGAGAATAAAAAAACCAAACAATTAAGCTAACAAAGCTATGGTAATTGACAACCTGATGTGGAGCAGGTGGAGAAAAAAGTGATGATTTTAGCTGTGGATCTTTACAAAGATTAGTTGGTTACACTTTAAAATAAGATGACTTAACACGTTTTACTAACAAATTAACAGACATTATTAATGTGTTAGCACAATAAGCCAGATAATGTTTATTAAAATACATGGTAAGATTCATTAACATCTATAGTGTTTTCAAAGGCCATATTAATAAAGTACTTACAAGCTAAACAGACATATTAACTATCTGTCAACTTTATATTGAGTGTTTTGCATCACCTCATCTAAAGTGTTACCAATTAGTTTGTTTTTTACAGATGCAACTGTAAAATAAATGTGTAATCACATTATGTTTTATATTTCTAACGTTTTTCTAATTTTTTCAGGATGGCCATTCAGGTGGACAGATTTGACTTTGAGAGCCTTCCGCAGGCGGAGCAGCAGACGCTTCACTTCAGCAGCCCCAAGCAGCTGCAGGAGGAGCGGCAGCTCGCGCACGGCTGCCAGATCAGCAGCAAGCTGGGCATCTGCTGGAGCATTATATCCTTTTGCTTCTTGTTGTAACAGTGCAGGTTGATAAGTCTCTCAGAAATAATGAGATCCTCCCAGGTACCTGTGGAGTAATGTGTGCTTGACCTCCGTCAGCGCAGTGAAGCTGCACATCTGGAGGCTTTATGAGGAGGCCTGGTGGTCAGCAGGGAACTTGTTTTCCTGAACTGGCAGATGGAAACCCAGCTGGCAGTCACAGTGAAGGGACGCCCCGCTGTGTGTGTCTGTGGGTGTCATGTTTGAGATGCTCACTTGTCCCTTCTGTGTTGTGTTTCCCTTTCATCCCCTGAACTCTTCCTGGATTTTTTACAGTAATTCTGGTTACAGCAGTCATTAGTCATGTGATGCTGGCGTCCAGCTCCAGCAGTAGATGAAAACGTGCAGCTTGTGGACAAGTTTGAGGCTCCTCCCACTTTGAATGGTTTGCCTGCCGCTCTTTTACCACAAAAGGTGATTCAGTCTCCATAGTGGTTTATAATTCTTCAAACTGGGCATCAGGTGAAAAAAAACAGAAACAGATACGGTACTAATGGTTGGAGCAACCTGAGCTCAGTCTGACTGGAAAGATGACACCTCATCATAAACAGGTGAAGGAGTGTCTCACTTACATCTATCTTCTAACACAGTGGAGTTCAAACGTTTAGCAAAGAGGGTCAGATTTGATGAGATGAACTCACTCATGTAGCCTGATGTTCTTGGAACTATTTTAATAACAAGAAATAAAAATGAACTATTTAATGACCATTTTGTTGCAATTGCATACTTTTCATTTCTTCTAAAAAAAACTCAAATACATCTAGATATGTTTTTATTAAAATTACTGTTAAATATTCACATTGTTAATTCTCAGTTAGCATGTCTTGTCTGGTACTTCCTCTTGATATTTTACTGAAAAAACTGCACATTGTTCTGGAAGCAGTGGCCCTCACTGTCAACTTTTCTTTTATGTTAACTGTTGACATTTTGTTAATGAGCTACAAAGTGTCACAGAAGGGTCCCAGGACAGTGTAGCCAGAGGTTTGCAATGGCTTAAAATGGCATTTAGCCAACCATAAATCAAGAAAGTTTTTAGACAATGCTCTTATTGATTTTATGAAAGGAGCTTGCAGGCCAGTGGAAACTTGAGCGCATTGGGCCCGCAGACTGGACTTTGGACACGCCTGTTCTAAACCTTCCTAATTCCCAGTTGGACTCACTGTTGGAGCCACTGGATTTTACACAATACTGCAGTCCTTTACAGGCCATAAACTCAGATCAGGCTCAGTGAAATGATTTGAAAATCAAGCATGAAAGAAAAAAACAACATGAAACTCTGGGAGCTAGATGACCAAGACAAACATCAGAGCGTCAACATACTGCAGAAATGCAGAAACCATTGACTGTACATGAGAACCGGACTGAGTGACTCCTCCCCGCTGGTGTTCCAAAAAGGAAGTATTACTAACCCCGGGCTCACACCGCTAGCATTACAGCTCCAATGCGAGCGCCGCAGCCTTTTAAAAGTGCGAGAGGAAATCCCACTGCAGGCGTTCATGTCCTGCGTCTGCGGTCAGGCTCGTCGGAGCTGCAAATCTGTTTCGTTTGGTTCAAATTTTGCCGGATGACGCAGCTGAGCCGCAGCGAACAAAGGGGGGATTAGCGTGAACCTATGTAAGTTTGGAGTTTTGGGAGGTCGGCAGCAGAGTCTGTGGCTGCAGCCAACCAGGAGCTAATATGAGCCATCGGCTGTAGCTAGACCACTCCCACATCACACCTGATCTGTAATGCTCGCCGCGTGAGCCCGGGGTGACACTCATTCTATTTGTCAGAATAACCATCCTGGCTCTGCTACCTTTTTAAAATCATGTTCTTAATAATCCTCCTTTTTTCCTGATTTTTGTCTTTTATTACAAGCGATTCAAGTTACAAACTGACCAAACAGATTACTACTTTAAAGTATGCGGACTCTTTGAGTGTGATTTGATTTGTTTATTTTGTTCCATTCATGAAGAGAGCATTACATTCACATATTTGGTACACATCTAAAGTCCACATATCATCATGACAGGAAAGGAGCAGTGAGAAGAAAAAAAATCTTATTTAATTTCTGCCCCTATATTGCATCTCAAAAATATAAAACAAAAGAAACAATCCTAGATGGCTTTTAGCGCCTATGCCCACATACTAACTACACCTTACATATTCCTCAAGTTTTGTCTTTACAAGTATTTTTTAAAATAATATTTTATTAGTACAGCTTTTCAAAATGTCCTGTTGAGCATTCCAAACTTTTACCCCAACAAAAGAAAGACATGTCTGCTTTAAAGCAGTGCGAGCAACTGGAAACTTAAAATCTTATTTCCTCCTGTAATTTTCACCTTCTGAGGTGAAAGCAAATCATTTTTGCAGACTCTCCAGTATCTCTCTGTTTTTGACTTTAAGCATCCCAAATAAAGTTTGCTGTTTTACTAAGTCCTCAAATTTCAAAAATCTTGACAGTGAGTGTTTGAAACATTTCATATACAGATTTTATGTAGACGGCTTTCAGTAGTGGGGGTGTGGCCTTCCAACTAGTGTACCCACCATTGGTTAGAGCGATTGCCATAGAAACTTTGACTCAAACTGACTTGGATAAATCACTGATGATGTCTGGTTCCAACATGGTGGTGTCTGTATTGTGAAAAAAATGGCCACTGAATTGACTTCTTTTGTTGGAGTTGAAAGTAAACCATTTTGATGTCACACTGACTCAGTCCAGTTCTCAGATGCAGTCCATGGTAGAAACTCAAAGATTTTTTGAATCTGCATGTTCAACCAAAAAGAAGAATGAGCATGTTTGTTATTCTCTAGAGTTGCTGTATCAATTCAGAACAGACTCTAAATGCAATTAAAACTGAGATTCTGCATAAAATGTCAAATTAAAACAGAGGTTCAGTCCAAACTTCATTACTTTGATACATAAGTTTTAGCCAGATTTGATGCATTTCTCAGAGCAAATCTTCTTTCTGAAATTGACCGATTTTTATCCATTCAGCCTGAATAAATGTTAATTTATCTTACTTATTTCCACCTCAAAATCCTTTTTCCCCTATGCTTATGAAAATTGTTTCAACAAAACTCGTGGTACTTCATTGACATTATATAAAGAAACGACTGTTTTGTTTCTTCTTGTTTACCTCATTCTAGAGTTTCATGCTTGGAGACAAACAGCCTTCATGTAGTAGCCACGGGACTTCCAACCCCAAAATATATGAAATATATGCTAATCCAACGCAATGCAGCATGATGGCATGGGGAGAGCAGATTTTCCCCAAAATGTTTGTTTTTGACATTTACTGTCATATGGCAACACCTGGAAAGATGGTAATATGAGGTGGAATTATTTAAAAGAAATGAACTTTGGCTTCATTTTTGTAATGAAGACATAAAATGCTCACATTCTATCTTTAAAAACAGACAGAACCGTCTGTTCCAACGGACAGTTTCTGGACAATTCAAGCCTCATTCCAGGTTTGCTTGCAGATGACAAGACTTTAAGGAAAGTTTCAGTCGCAACTCAGCAGTCAGAAGACATGTTAGTATTTAGGTAGAGTTTATGCTTTTCTTTTTTTTTGGGGGGGGGGGGGTCTCAGAGGAAAACAAAAGACAGAGGAAATTTGTTCACGCTGGAAACTGTTTGCTTGGCCTTGAGCGAAGTGTGTCTCTTTGGGTCTGAAACTGAAGCAACACGTCTGCTGCTGCTGTGGCGATTGTGTCCAGAAGTCGTTCCTTCAGAGGAGAACGTTTTTGTGTTTTATGTGCTTTACCCTGCGAGGACGTCTCTGCCGTCTTCACCACCGCCTTGTGACTACACAGCTTTGAAAAGTCGACGCCGTGCTCTCAGTTCAAAGGGAAGCTCCTCCTGGTTCCTGCAGAAGCAGCAGTGGTAGACCATGATGCTTTGCTCTGCTGGTCATCTTGTAGTCAGCAAAAGCTTCAACTCCTGAGTTCTGCCATGTTGGGGTGTTGAACAAAAACGGATTGTTGCTGTGCATCAGTCAGGGATCTCCCACTTTCTGTGTTTGTCTGAGTACACCAGAAAGATGATTGTCTACCAGAAAGATGATTGTCTACTACAGAACGCAAGAAAACTTTGTATCCAAATATCATGAAAGTGCAGCATCAGGTTGGTGAATGCACCTCTAGCTTTAACTGATCCGCTTGGTTTACTTGTGGTTGATCTTTTTCTTCTGTGCTCATCATGGAGGTTCAGTTGATGTTTGAACCGTTTCTCTGCAGATCAAAAACTGTACATCTCCAAGTACATCCCTGGAAATCTTTGAGGTGTGTAGAACCATAGTTGAGGCTCTGGGCACATTATTTCTTACGAAAGATAAAAAGTCAAAAATGTGTGCTGAATGTGTTGCTAAATGTAAAAAAATTCCCCATTTTGTCAAACAATGTGAACTTTTTATTATTATTATTATTATTGTTATTATTATCATTATTATTATGTCAATGATGGGCTGCACGGTGGCGCAGTGGTTAGCGCTCTTGCCTCACAGCGAGAAGGCCCCGGTTCGACTCCCGGCTGGGACCTTTCTGTGTGGAGTTTGCATGTTCTCCCCATGCATGCGTGGGTTTTCACCGGGGACTCCGGCTTCCTCCCACCGTCCAAAAACATGCTTCATAGGTTAATTGGTGACTCTAAATTACCCCTAGATGTGAATGTGAGAGTGGATGTGTGTGTGACTGAGGCCCTGTGACAGACTGGCGACCTGTCCAGGGTGAACCCCGCCTTCACCCATCAGCAGCCGGGATAGGCTCTGACACCCCGCGACCCCGAAAGGGACAAAGCGGTCAAGAAGATGAATGAATGAATGAATGAATGAATTATTAGGGATCCCCAATAGTTGCAACCGAGCAGTTGCAACTATTCTTTCTGGGGTCCAGACATTTCACAAACCTTTTACAAACCTTTTACATTTATAGATATACATGCAAGTGTTAACATATAAAAATTCAAAATAAGTAATAACTAAACAATGTTTACAAAAATGAATGTGATTCTTAACTCCCCACTACATACACACTACACACATAACCCAATAATGGTATAACTCAACATTATCAATAAATGTTGATTTCATTTTAGATAAGCACGCTTTTAGTGATGATTTGAAAATAACTTTGGTCTTTGACTGTGAAATAGCTTTTGGTAATGAGTTGCAGTATGACAGGCCTCTGTACCGAACAGTCTTTTTGGCTTTTGTTTTTGGTAAAGTGAAATGACCATCCTCTGCATGTCTTGTACAATAGTTATGTGTATTGCGACTAAATGTAAGTTATATTCCTGATAAAAAGCAATAGTGAATACATGAATCTGTCTTATACTTGTAGCCAGTTTAATTGTTTATGCATATGATTAATGTTTATAATTGCAGTCAACTGCTACTTGTGCTGCTCTGTTGTGTAACTTTTAAACTTTAAGAGTTGATGTGGCCGTGGACCAAATTACCGGACAGTAGTCGATATTTGATGGGATTGAACTATAGATTTTCTTGCTTGTGATGTTAAAAAAACAGCATTTCTACCAATTGTGGAAAGTTCTCTACCCATTTTAGTTATTATGTCATATATGTAGTTTTCCCAGGGTAATTTATAATCCCGCGACCCCGAAAGGGAAGAAGCGGTCGGGAAGATGGATGGATGGATGGATGGATAATTTATAATCAACAATTATGCCTAAAAGTTTCATTTCATTTACTTTCTTGATTACTGTTCCTTTCACACTTATGGTTAATTTTGGATTTGCACTTAAAGTGTATTTAGAGCCAAATACCACGCACTTTGTTTTTTACATTTAAAACTAACTCATTAGACTCGATCCGTTTTATCATATGTTGTAATTCCCTTTCCATTGTAATGTTAAGCTGATTTATAGAACTTGAAAAATGAATAAATGGTCAAATCACCAGCATACATAATGAGTTTCAATGCATTTAAATTTAGTGGAGCATCAACTAATGATCTGATTGAAAGTTCCTCCATTGTTCCTCGATGCAGCGGCCTCTGTTTTGGAGTAACTTCTGGGAAGGCTGTTATAAAGTAAATGGGTATTGTGGCGGCGTGACATCACCCCGCTGTTGCTGTGGAGCAGCACTCCCACTGAAGCCTTAAATTAGAAGCCGGACCTGCTCATAGGTTGAGCGATCAAAGCAGAAGCACCGAGGTGCAGCTGCCGGCTGTGACTTGTGATGAGTCGGTGTGAGTCAGCGTTTGTGAGCAGTCACAATAAAGTGTTTTCCAGCTCCGTCAGGTTTTCTGACCATGCTCGCTCCTTCTGTCAGTCCCTCCACAAACCTGCCGTCCTCTCTCAGAGGTTGATGTTGCGTTCGAGCTGGGTTTTCCCAGCATCACTTGGAGAAATTGCTGCACATGGCGTGGATAATCGCTTCCTGACGTCCGTGTTTGTTTTGATGGAGCATTAGTGCACGCATGGCCGTCCGTGTGATCAGTTTAATGTCTTCATGGTGGAACCAGGAACAACCTTTGATGTGGAAATGAAAGTGAATCACAAATGTTTTTCAGCTGACAGGAAAACGGGATCTGACTCTTTCCAATAAACTCTAGCTTTACATGATGTCTGCATAATGCACTGCAGAGTTTGGTGTTTCTAGTGCACCTTTGGTCCAGTGACTCATCAGAAATCTTTTCAAACTCTGCACTGTCGTAATCTACTGGTAGAAACATCATGGAACTCTTTCTTTTTGAAAATGGACAGGTGGAGGTGATGAGAGGAAAACATTCCAGATAAGCATTTCTGCATAAAAAAGTTTAGTTCAGTTTATTCTATTGATATTTAAATTGAAACTGCTAAAAGCTTAAAGTATGGGTTCTTGCTCCTGGATGTTCCATTTCCAGCTTCTTTCTTGTATTTTTCCCCTCATGTTTTTGCAAATTCAAGGCAGTTTTCCTATTTGCTTCCCTTAACAACTCCCACCCATCTCTGAAGCGGCATGGAGAGGCCAGCGTGGAGGGGGTCCTCAACCAGCTGGTCCTGGAGCACCTGCAGCTCGCTCCTCTGCAGTGGGGTGAGTCTCCGAACCGTTCGCAGCTGAAGCTGAGGCACTTCAACTGTCAAACACTTCCCCAAAGCCGGTCTCCAGCCATGTTTTTTATTTGCATTTGTAATGGACTACATGCTCTTTTGGAGGTGGCTGACAGCAGCTTGGGAAATGTGTGGATCACAGGAGTCAAACAGGGTTTATAGTATCTTTGTACAATCGCTCCATCTGTGGTCATTCTTTGAAATCACCTTTGATTTATTGCATTTCTTCATTTTTTTGCCCTCTCCTCGTCAGCCTGGAGGTTTCTGACTGACCTGCTCACACGAAAAGAAACGATTATCTGAAATGATCATGTGTGGGGATGAATGAAGCTGAGACAGAAATGGAGTAGGCACTCCACCAGATTCAGTTTTCCTCAGGTGGTCTGGCATTTTTCATGTTCCATCCAGCATCAGCTCAGAGATGAGCTGCACACTTATTTTTCACATTGATGTTTTTTTTCCCATGGATCAGCTGATTCCCAGCCTCTTAGGCCTTCTCCGTGCATTTTAATCCTTAGACAACCTCAGGCTCCATCTCGGCTGTAGATTGGTCACGTTTTATACCAGTTTAAGATCACATATCTGGTTCTGAAACCTAATTGGACAGTGTTTTTTATATCTTCACCAGTCCTCATTTCCTTTCTATATTTGTGGTGTCAGTGTTGTTGCTGCGTTTTTGTATTGATCCAGCAGCTTAGTTGTTTACTCAAGGCGCCACAGCCTTCCAGAGATCAGCACAAATAATTAATGCTTCGTGCAGGAAGGAGCCAATGCTGGAACACGAAGCGCGGCGGGCAGAACGAGCCTTTCTGTTAAGGCCCTACAAATAAAAGTTACTAATCTGAAGCCTAAGGATCCTTGATCAACCCTCATCAAACAAACCGGAGCCTGTTCTTGATGAAGAACAGGCCTGGAAGATCAGCAAACCCTACTTATGCAGAAAAGGTCAATCTCTCAGAGCATTAATAATCCCATGTTTGTATGGATTATTCTAATGATTTTTCTGATAAGCTACAAATGAGCTGTTTCTGTGTGAGACATCTGCTTTCATACAGCCAGCTCTAACATCCAACAGCAGCCGCACTCCAACAGAGGAGCATTTCCCTTTACGTTTGACAGCATGCTGTTGATGATCACTTATTACGAAAGGACTTTAATTACTAGGTTATCATGTGATCATGTTTATTTTCTGATCATGTGATAAAAAATCCTGTTTGATCTCATGGTTTTCAGACTTGATCGACGTTTCATCCCAATCAGGGACCATACATTTGTTTATTCTCATCATTTTGATCAGAATTGTGTTTCAGGCTTATCATTATAGATAAAAACCCTTTGACCTGAATGGATCAAAATTAGCTGCGTAGCGATTCGTTTTAACAACGGTTCAATTCATATTATAACTTTTGGTTGCTGATACGCTTGATATCGGTTCATTTAGAGTGATCCAATTCACATAAAATAAGTCCAGAACATCTTGATCCCAAACTTCCAACAGTGTGACTCAGAGATAAGTATCTGGTACTGTACAATACAGGCTAAGTTTTCCAGTTTCCTTGTATTTCTTCAAGATAATCAATTGAAATTTAAATTGAATACATTAACAAACAAACAAGTAAACAAGAATGAATGTCAAATTAATTCACATTTTAGTTTGATTAAAGTTCAGCCACTGTTGTTTTTCCACATCAGAATAATCATTATTAGAACATTCTACCACACTGTGTGGTCATTTTTACATTAGAGTAAAACTAATCTAGTCTCAATCCAAATGGTATTTTCCAAGATCAATTTATCTCATTTGAAGGATGTTTATAATCATGTTGGTCAATTTGATTAACAACTTGTGTTTTAATAAGGGTTCCTCTTTATTTAAGTGAATTTTACTCTTTTTTTTATTAAATTTAAATTTTTTTTTAGAGTTTTCAATTATAAGGTGAACAAAATATAAACAAGGGGGAAATGTGGATCTGTTTGTTTTGCTTTAGTTAATTTTTTTTAGTATTAGATCGAGACAGACCCTGAAAATCAGATCGCTCAGGATTGGATCGGGGCTAAAACCCTTATCACAACATCCCTAGTTGTAAGGAAAAGGAAACTCATGAGGATTGGCCAACCAAACAAAGAATTCTGGATCAGGGAGGGAGTTTTGTCTGTGCTGGTCCTGCGTGCCCCCCACTGCAGTTATGGTTACATCTTTGTTTCTGTGCGGCAGCATGGTCACCAGGACCACAGAAACCCCTGGAAGCTCAGTTTGTGGAGAACCCTGACAGGGCTAGAGTCGGGTCAATGGTGTTTTCTGCTTCATAATTTGTACTGAATGATGAACACATTGACGTCATTTCTTTGACTGGCTCTCCAAAGCTGAAGTTTCATAAAGAATTTCTCAGATGTTGGATTTCTGTGCTGTCTCCTGCTAAATCCCCAGTTAGGACACCTCGCTCCACTGCAGCCTCTGCATGCCGGCCACGCTCCAGCTGTAATTAGTTTATGGACATTTTTGTTGATCAAAAAAATCTTGTAAATTTGATTGATTGGAGCAAAATCTACTGCAGCTGGCTCTGCTATTGATTTTGGTTTGAAGCTTTTTGGAAGTGGGGCTCTGGTTTATGTGCACTCACTGGGACAGCTCTGAGGCTCCTCAGGTGTTTTCACTATGACTGGCTTTAATTACCTAAGACAGCTATTCTTTACTCTCCAAGTAATCCTGAAGGGATTCCAGTCATCCTCAAACCTTTTCAAGTCAAGAGGTAGAAGTGTGACACAGCTCCAGGATGGAAAAGCTTAAGATCCCTTTTTTGTAGAGTAGCAACAGTGGAGAAGAAGCTTCACATACAGAGCTGATGCGCGGACATTTTAGACTCCATTTAAGGAGTTTTTCAATATCATTTTGCTCTTCCAGAAGACAAAGCAAAGTTTAAAGCAGCAGCTTCTGATTCCAAACATTCAGATGAGTAAAAAGCTCGACTGAATAAAACTCCTGAACTGCCATTTATTAAAAACAAAGTGATGCTTTTGTCACTACCAACTGATGGAGGACGTGTCAGCTGCTCCATCAGGACGGAGCTCCCTGTGGGCGGAGCTTCATCAGAGCAGGTTAGGGAGGCACAAAGGCCCTGAAGTAGCTTTGATTTATTAATTTACCTGGAATGGTCTGGTAGGTCAAACCGAAGTCTTATTACCAGCAGCAGAATGAGTTTACAGAAAGAATCCAGAGTGGAGCGTTTGGATCAGACATAGAGAGGAGGAGCCTCTAAAAATTGCAGGCTTTTAAATAAAACTTCACAAGTATTAAAAAAAATAAGAATGAGCACTCTTTTTAATTTGAATGCAAAATGTGCGTGAAAAGGAGAAAGATATGAAACGACGTCTCAGGGTCAACTGAGAACCTCTCATGAGGTTCCTGACTCCACCACCAAGCTTTGAAAAGATCTCCTCTGCACCACAGACCCCCATCAGATAAGAGAATCACTTCACCACATAGATCCATGAGACTCTTTTACTCACTGTCTCACGGTGGTGCAGTGGTTAGCACTCTTGCCTCACAGCAAGAAGGCTCTGGTTTAGACCCAGCTGGGGGATCTGAACCAGAACCACCAACGGGGACCATTGATTGTAAGAAATACTGTATTTCTCGAGCCATGAGGTCCCCCATTGGAAATGCATTACCTCCACTCCTCGTGAAAGTAGCCCACCGCTTTCACCGTCACTTCCTGACATGGATATTGCCATTTTGTAAACATCTGCAACCCATCTTCAGCGATTGGTCTGAGTCATAGCTGAGTCATGAATCTACAGGAAGTACTGTCGCCAATCAGGAGTGAGTTTAT
>NC_050522.1:3292259-3296645 GCF_002922805.2 Oryzias melastigma | reverse complement strand
CGTATAGATCTAATAAACTTAAACAGACAACCACACCTAGAGGTAATAAGAGATACTGAGTAACTACAAAGCAGGTTTTTCCACAACGAGTGGAACGAGAACATGCAAACTCCACACTGAAAGGAAACGGACGGGATATGAACCAGAACCTCGGCAAAACAGAAGAGTTTGTGTAGATGTAAATGTTTTAGTGTTCATGTATCCAACTCTTCTTTCTGGTTTAGCTGCTTTAGACTTATACCAGAAAAAGAAAAATGGCAGTTGTTGTTCTATAAAAATATCTCCAAAGAAAAAAAGTCCCAGTCATGTTCTACTTCTAGGTTTCATCACAAAAGTAGATATAATATTCAGCAGCAGCTTTGCTTTGGTTTCACCACAGAAGGAGCTGAAATACCCCCCATCTTCCCTCCAGGAAGTCATTTCATGGGAGCACAGATGCCCCCATGAATGGAAAGATAAATCCTTTGCCTGGAAAGAAATGGGAGTGGGGGTATAAAAGGCAGATCATTTAATATGCAGTGCACCTGAAGTGACTCACTGATATGGCCCCCCCATTCTGTCGTACTCTCACAGATGGTCACGGTCACAGTTGGAGGATTTTCCCCCTGACACGCATGGCGGCTGCGTTCTGGAGGAGGAACGGGCTCTTTAGCTGCGGTCCCGCGCTCTGTTGTTCCGCCTCCAGCGGGCGGATGAATGCGACTGATTCCTGCTTTTCAGCTGGAGAAGGAAGAGGAGGATAAATGCAGAGAGTCTTCCTGCACCTGTAGCTGCTGATGCATCACAGGTGCCAGCCCGTCAGCGGCTCCTTCCTCTGCAGTTATCCTGAGCAGCCGGACGAGGCCGCTGGGAGCAGATAGCAGGCCTTCCTAATACTGGGGGGTATCAGTCTTATCTGACAACAGCCCCAGAGGACTGGAAGCTTCCTTCAGTTAATGTTTAACCCCTTTGACTTCTGAGGCATGTGTTGTTTCAATAGTTTGCACTTCACTGGAGGTTTGGAGGAAACAGAATGATTTCATGTCCTGCTGTACTTTTATATGCTTTTGATAATGAGACAAACAGAAAAAGAGAAAAGTTTGGGAACCCCTGATATATTTGACATTTAAACAAAAAATGGGAGGATAAGACCTCTTAGGAAGAAGCATGTTGTTTTCGAGGGGGTCCTCCATTCCAGTACATAAACAGATTCAAACAAGAATGGCAGAGAAAAAAACAGCAATGGATATATATATATATATATAAACCAAATAAGATGTTTTTTTCAAAGTGGTCAGCCAGTCAGCTATTAAAAAGTGGAGGATGTCTTTGCTCTTTCTTCTTCCTCTCGTACAAGTCCAGAGCTTTTCTCCTTCATTCTTCTCTGTTGTATCTGACCTTTTTTTTTTATGAAGCTCCTTTGACTCCACAGCAGTCTCTCACATACACAAAGTAAGCTAAATGTAGAAGTGCCTTTAAAAACAAGGAACACCTTATGGTAGCACAGTTGTTCTGACTGAGGATTTCCAGCAGGAGGACAGAGGTTCAGGCCTGTTCTTGGAGAGCACATTATAGAGCTTCTCAGACTGCATTGTCCAACTCCACTTATTCCCCCCCTGGGTTGCATTCAGCCACATGCCCATCCTCAGATGTTTTTCCAACGATTGAACAACCCCCATGTATTTGTTTCTTCAACACTCTGCTCCTCCCATGGAAGCTGTTGAGTCCCTCAGGGGCATGATGGGATTTCTGTTTTGTCGCCTCATTTGGTAGTTAATCATGTGAAACACTGGATCCAGCCGATCCTGCAGCACCTGACACGCTGTCTTGGAGGTGTGCAGCATTTCTAAAACGACATTTTTTTTTTCTTTTGATAATACATGTAGAACCACTTGAGCCGTTCTGGTCACATGAAACATCAGTCTGAAACATGTCAGAGTTGCACGTCTTTTCAATGACAGGTGCATTAATACTTAGATTTGCTCAGAGTCTCTCATATCCCATTGCTGCTCTTCTTCCTGATGAGATATGTGTTGTTTCCAAGCAAAAACTAACCGACAGGTGATCCATAATGTCTGTCTTTAGCACGTCAGATGTTGAGGATCTGGGGGTTCACTAGAAAAGCCCCTGACAGCTATAATTCAACCATGTGGGGAACTGACACTTATTCCTAAATAGACTGATCCTGCTCAGTCTTCTGGAGGGTTTGTGACCCTCAACACTTTCCAACCATTGCTGCAGCAAGACATCTGAAAACCACTGACTTGCACGGCTACCCTGTCACTCCCCCATGAGTACAAACTGTAGCCCCCACAGCATGAGGAGTCTGTGCCTGCAGAAATATCTGGCTCCATGACAGCTTGTTATAGCAAGACTTTGAGGGCCACCGAGCATCATTGCAGCATCTCGCTTTACCTGGAGTGTGTTTTTTAGAGTGTATTCTGGGAAACATTGGACAAGAAAACTGAAGTATTGTGACAATATCTTTGCCTGGCTGTGTCTATTCTTGTTTTTTCTCCTATGTTAGGTTTGGTAGTTAAAACAAAAAGGGGTTTAAAGTGATGTGTGGACATCATGATTAACCAGTAATGATGGTCATGGATGTCTCCTGTCTGCAGACTCTGGACTCCTGTCAGGAGCTGTTGGCCTTATTGTCACTCAGCAGCAGCTTTCATAGCTGTCAGCACATGTGTGCTTAAGATATTATACAAAGAGGTTCATGTGGAATGCAGTCACATAGAGAACACGATGTTTGTTTGAATTTCACTGACATTTTGAACGGTTTTTCAAGATTGTATGACTAAATCAAAAAAAAAAAAAGGCTCACTAGATACACAAAACTTCCTAATCACACATTTAACATCAAGTCTGCAAAAGTCACTAAAGGGTTTAACTACAAAGGAACACTGGAGGAATCTGACAGAATGGGTTAACATTGGAAACCAACATACTGCATGTAACTTTGCTCAACTTGTTTAACACTCCACTCATCTCGTTTACCGTGCAGCATAGGACGTCTTTTTATGTAGTTGTAGTTTCTTAACTGTTATTTCTGTTCTTAACTTTTTATTATGTCAGCCAGATCATAAAATATAGCTAGTTAAGTTCTATATTTACAGTTTTAAACCGATTCTGGTGGTGATGCATGAAGATCTTCTGGTTTTCACTGATCTGCTCATGTAAACTGCTTTGGTCAGCATTGACCAGAGCTGCTCATTTGGGGATCAGTGAAAGTTTGAAGCTTCACCTATATTTTCACTGAAGCTAATTGTCTTTGGCCACAAATACAATATGTTTGTGCAAGGGAGTAAATCGGCCTTTAGGTGTTACATTCAGCTATTCTCATACATGAGTTATATATTAAGCCATAATGCAGTCAACAGCCTGATCTTTGAGTTGTTTATTAATTAACTAAGGCATATATTAAATTGCTATTGCTTGCCTCTGTGGTACGACCTTCAGTGGAGTTCAATCTCCTGGATGAAATTTGAGGCAACAGCTGAGATACCAGCAGCCAGGATCTCTCTGATCTGTTTTCAATGGTAACTTGTTAGGAGAAAAACAACAATAAATCATTTTGTCAGATGCAGAAAAAGAAAGACAAATGATGGCTGTTTCATTTTACGACACTCGACATTTTAGGAGATTCTGTTAGTTCTGCTGAATCTGACTGAGTTCCAGGAAAAGCTGTTGAGTTTGTTTTTTGCAGTAACATTGTTCAGAGCTTTCAGGCTCTCTGACTGCTCAGACTAAATCAGACGGGGTAACTCACATCAGCTCCTGTATTTGCTCTGCAGTGTCAAAAATGTCACCGTTTGTCCTCTGCAGGTGAACTAGAAAACGGGGGCGGAGCTTTCCTTCATGGTAGAGCGGAGGACTGTACTGTATTTCATATATACAACAGCAAGACATTAGAAAAATGATTTATTTACAGAATTGTAATGTTTCACACATTTATTCCAACACATTCTCGTCCCCACAGTGTGGCACATTGACGTTTGGTTAAGGGCCCCTCCACGTCACTTATTTAACATTTTGGGTGTCCCCAACTCGTCATTTTTTGACATGCTGGCTGCTTGTGCAACTCTCTGGATGTGGTGCCGGACACTGACTGGTCCTCAGGACACGTGTGGTACTGGTACCGGTACCAGTACTGGTACCCTAACCCGACACTGGACGCAGCACCTGACGCGGCACTGGACGTGGTACCAGATGCGGGACAGGACGCGAACTGGCACCAGGCAGGAACTGGGCCCTGACATGAACCCTTACTGGTTTAGGTACCGGTGCACTCCGCGTCAAGGGTACTGGACTGGTTCCAGTTTGCGGCCTGGAGGTTTGGGACCCATGTTTAAAAAATGAGAACAACAAGTATGTCAAAAAAACATTTTTTTTTTTTTTTTTTTT
>NC_050522.1:3280380-3289792 GCF_002922805.2 Oryzias melastigma | reverse complement strand
TAGGATGTCTGGGTTGTTCCAGATGGGTGTCATTTTACATGGTACGACTGAAGACTTGGACACTTTGAGAAAATCCCACCAGGCTGTTTAAGGTGGTACTTATGTTAATACTTTGGATAGATTCATGTTTTTTTATTGTTTGGCTGATAAATGGTAGATCTGACAGTTTGATCTTTCCACATAACTCCTGTTTCAAGTCCATCCATGAGTTATTTTCTGGATTATTTCTTGACCATTTTAAGATTTACTGTAATCTATTGGCAATAAAATAATTGTTGAAGTTTGGTCATTCTAAATCTCCACATTCCTTTGCAGATTTTAGAGTTTTAAGGCTGATTCTTGCTGGTTTATTCTTCCATAGAAAACTGGATATAGCTGAGTCTAATGTTTTAAACCATTTTAGTGGTGGTTGTTTAGGAATCATTGAAAATAAATAATTAACTTTTGGCAAAATGTTCATTTAAAGCTCTCATGAAACATTTTAAAACAATCACTAAATCACAGAACTCATCAACTAATTATCAGGACATGATCGTTGAGGATGGGAACCAACGATACTGTGCTCATCACGGACTGGTATACACACACACACACAAATTATCTGAGGACAAAGCAGGTAAACACTTTCTCTGTAATTTGAGGAGGTCCAGTTGGATACAGGTGGATTTGAAAACCACTGTTCTGAAGTATTTCTCCTTTTCTGCTCTTTTGATTTGAAGTCATTGTTGTCCATCATGGCTACACAGTGGCACAGTGGTTAGTGAAGGCCCTGGTTCAAGTGGCTTCCGAAACCTTTCTGTGTGGAGTTTGCATGCTCTTCTCATGCATGTGTGAGTTTTCTCCAGGGACTTCGCCACAGCCCCAAAACAGACTTCATAGGTTAACTGGTTACTCGAGGTGTGGATGTGAGTATGTACGAGTGTGTGATTGTGGCCCTGTGACAGACTGGTGACCTGTCCACCATCGCCCACCAGTATCCAGGTTAGGCTCTGGCAGCCCCATGACTCGGTGATAAAACAGGATGGATGTCAGCGAATGGATGGGTGTTGTCCATCACACAGTTATGAGTCCTTCAGTCCAAATTTGACCTGAGGAAAGATACGTCTGCTCCTCCCAGCAAACGTGTTAATCATGATGAAGGTACTTAATCAGCCATGGAAAGAACGAGGAGAAGCAGAGCTGCAGATTAAAACTAAACATTTCACAGTAAATGAGGTATTTTATGTAAAGCTAAACCTCTCAATCATGTGTTAAAATGAGCTTTATTCTTCTGGTTTGTTTGATTTTGTCTCAGTGTTAGAAAAGTGTGGAGATGTTATTGACCTTCTGAGTCAAATCTGATAAAACCCCACATACAGTTTAATTCACTATCGTAAGTTGGTTATTAATAACCATGTGATAACTTAGCAACAGTTTAATTGTGCTGTTCTGCTTCAGAGAGATACAAACACCAAAAAGCATCTAGACTAATTCGACTGCGTGTTTAAGCGTCTCTTTATGCCCTTAAATAACAATGTTTGAATGCAAAACTTTATTTTAATAGAGATGAATGAACAGAAGTGTTTATGAGTAGCTTTTGCACGAATAGTTGTAAGTATTTAGAGTTTCATTCCCTCATTTTTTGTTGTCAAATATGAACAAAAAAACAGAGAAGACCAGTCACATCAAAAGATGTTCAAATCTACAGACTCTGGTCCTGAATTCATTCAACATCAGCAGCCTTTTATGTAGAAATACATATCAGTGCTTTTAGGCTTTCCTGCTGACAAACCTCCAGTCATGACACTTGTTTATTCCCCTAAGAGCTCTTACAAAGAACACCTGAAACTTTGAGTACGTCTACAACCATTTTTCTGTCTCAAAAGCAATTCCCCTGCAGCCAGAGATATGAAATTGTTATTCTACAGGAGACAAACAGTAGCTGTCTTGAATTATAAATGAAAGCAGAAGGACCTCAGTTGCGCCTTCATGATTCAGGCAGTCTGGCGTGAGGAGGACACGGTCGCATAACAGGTTTAGATTCACGCACACACTCGGTAACATACTTTCTCAATATGTAAATACCTTATTTTTCTATGCTATTTGGTCAGAGGCTCTTTTATGGTTAGGCACTGTTCAGGTCTTACCTACCATTTAATTTGACTGAGAAATGACTCAGAATCCAAATCTTTGTTAGGATTTTTCTTAGCATAGTCCCAAACCAACCTTTACATATGGGTGACCAAGTCATTGTTTTGCTAGTCACAAGTAAGTCTCAAGCGTTTGCCCTCAAATCTCAAGTCAAAACTGACGAGTCTTACGTCAAGTTCAAGACCAACAGTTGAATGTTTCAAGTCTTTTGAAGTCCTTTCAATCACAGAGTATTGACATTTACATGAGTTACTGCTGTTAAAGTTCAAGTGGGGTTATAAGCCTTTACATTTTGCCAAGTCTAATGTTATAAGATTCATGACTCAAGTACAAGTCATGTGACTTGAGTCCACATCTCTGGGAGATGCACTTTCCTTAGACCTGACCATTTGAACCACGCAGACCCCCAGTAGATGAGAGACAGAAACAATGAGGAACATCAAGATTTTTCACGTTAGAGGTTTGTTCCTTTCTTTTTATTTTTTCTTTGTTTTTTATTGCACTGTTTGGGCTTTTTCATGACATGTATATTGTTAGCAGACTGGTCCAAAACTGACCGGCATCCCTTCAGTTTCCAACAATGTTCTGTTTCTGCTCCACCATGTTTTTCATGACATGGTAGTGACAAAAAATATGACATGTTCTGATTTTATGGGACATCTGATATGTAGAACATACTGCTGGTACTCCTAACATTGCCACCAGGTGCTGCTGTTGGCCCCTCCCACATCTGTGGAAAAGAACCACAGGCTGGAAGCCCTGTTGATGCCAACTGATGCAAACATGCATCAAACCACTTCAGGTCCAAAATTACCATCTACTATAAGGCAAAAAATAATGCCTCTTTCCACTGAGCGATTTGGACCAGGCCAGTCCTGTCTTGGCTGGTTTAAAATAGTCCAGGCATCTAAAGTAAGCGTTTCCTGTTGGACCATCAAGCGCATACGGGTTGTAGACTGATGACGTAGCTGTGCGTCAAAAGGGTGCAACTGCAGGGAAAGAGAAGCTGCATCAGCTGACTCAGAAACAAAGGATGAGGATCATTATAATCAGGAGCAGGTGTTTCTTATAGATGAAACCGGACTCTACGCTGCAGAACAGTCTGTTGTTCTGAATGAGAAAAAGAAAACTCTTTAACTCTCAAAAACTCTCAAACTGTTGAGCAATCCTCAAATGTTCTTCAATAACTGTTTAAAAAACAAGATTGGAAGTGTTTTTGATGAGAATGGATGTGTAACAAACTCTTCAGCCACTGGGGTCGGGTGAGACGGAAACAGGGGGTGGGTGGGTATTTGCGGTGGGAGTGGGTACATATTCAGGGATTCTTCTCATCTCAGGTCCCCCAAATAAGGGAGAAAATTGCATGTAAAAAATGTATTATTCTTTGAAAGAAGATTACGAGGGCAAAAAAGAATGCAGACAAAAAGAGGACAAAACTTTCGGTTTGGATCATGAGTCGGGAAAACCGCTGGTCGGGCGCTTGTTGTGGTAAAACCTTTCCGCCAAACAATGGGCTACATCATGTGATGACAGAAGCTCCGCCCTAACGGGTCCATTCCATTTTTCTATGGACCTACGACCAATGGTGGACAAGAGATGGTTCTAGTCGGTCCTGTTTATTTGATTAATTCTGTAATGGAAATGCTTAAAAGTCCAGTCTGGCCCGGTCCAGTCCAGTCTGGCCCGGTCCAGTCCAGTCTGGACCACTCAGTAGAAACAAAGCATAAGTGATTTTTTTTTTTTTTTCATATGGGAAATAAATTTAGGTGTTAACCAATTTACTTAAACAATTGAAACTCCTTTTTAACCCAGATATATTAATGGACATTTTTCATTCAGATCAGGGCAATAGTTACAGTTTCTGGAAGGATTGTTACATGTGTTAGAAACCTGCTGGGACAGTTTCTAAAATGGGATTTAAAGAAGTGCACAGTTATATCCCCATTTGTCAATTGAAGCTCATTACACACAACTATAAAATGCATGTAACCCTTCCGCTTTCCTTGGCTTGTTTACATTAAAAGTGGGGTCATCTGGACTCCACAAGACAGTGCGCTGAACTTTTTTTTTATCATTGATTTTTGAGTTTCACTAATGTCCATGGCAGACATAAAATCCTGTCCACCTTTGTCCACATTTGTCATGGAAGGAATCACACATCAATATGTGGTTGGAGTCATCTGGATCCCAAAGAGAGCGGAATGTTAAAGGAGGCAGTTTGTAAACTCATGTTTGTGAATTTGTGCTGGGATGCTTTTATTTTGGCAGTAAGCATGTAGAAGTCTGTAGGAAGTCATTGCCAGCACTTTGCCCTGTTATCAGTACAGCTGTAGTTCCAGCAGATTTGAAGAGATTTGTTAGGTCTTCTCACACACCTTACATCTATGTTTCATTATTTTCCCTTTTTTTTTTAATAAGATAGTTATAGAGTGTATTCAAACTGCAAATAAACCTCATCTTTCTGTACGTCTGTGTCCAGTGGGCGTGGAGCTGCTCTCTGGAGGACATAATCGTGTCATCCTGACCCGTGTAATGTTTACTGGATGACCTCCGCTTGTACGCCAGGCTGCATTAGCCTCCACTCTCACTGCACATGGAAAACAGTCACTCCTGATGCGCCTGTGAAAACATGCCACGTCACACACAGTTTTGGGGATCCTAACTGTTTTAAGTCATAACTTATTGCTATAAAAATGATCTAACAATACAAAAACCTTGAAATTACAAATAAAAATCCTATTTTCATTGTGGAAGTGATCAACTCTCTGCTGCAGACAAAAGACTCACTGTCTTTGACTGTGCTTAAGTTATTTCATTATCAATAAATGACACTAAAGAAAATCATTAGCTCATCTTAAAATGCATGTATTAAAATGTATCTTAAAGTGTATTTTTAAGTTTTATTGCTCTTTCACTCTTTCCGTTGTAAAACTACATGGATGGATTGTTTGAGTCATGCAGCTTCCTGCTGTTCCTTCATGGTGATAGACGTTTATTTTACAGTTAAAAAAAGATTTTAGTAAGATAATTGTAATTAATCAAGTAGTTTTCTGTTAACCTTTTAACACCTGAGGCGTCGGCAGTGACACTTAAACACAACATTTTTAACATACGTTAACTTTTCAACCGTAAACACGATAATTCACGAATAACACTAATTATTATTGTGTTAACGATCGAAAAGTTACAGTAAATCAAAGAACATAAACACTGGAGCTCCGGTGTTAAAGGGTTATGGTCAAAGTGACTCCTCCCCCAGTTATTAGTGTTCTATCGTCACGTAGTCTCCAGTCCTGCAGTTTGCCTAAATGCTGATGACATGACTCAGTGTGGTCAGAGGAGCGTAATGCTTCTGCTTAATGCAGCACTAAAATTTTAATGACTTGTTATATTTAGTTGGAGCTATATTTCTACAATTTGCATATTTTCGCTGTGGGATCTCCTGCCCCACCGTGGACTGGCTTACAGCATGAAGCTTACATCATGTCACGTTTGGAGCAGAACCGGGTTCCTCAGAGATGAGTTTCTTTAGCAAGTGAGACAAAAAGGTCGGGTATTAAAATAAAGTAATCCTACAGCAATTCTTCTTTATTCTGCTCCAAGTAGTGATCTGGTGTTCATAACCGCCTGTAAGCACGCTTTTGTTCTTCTTGACAACAAAACAAGATGAAGACACTTTGGTCACAGTCAGCTCATAAATGAAGTCGTGTAAAATTAGTTGGTTTTCAGTTTGTTAGTCTTAAGTAATGCTGAACAATTGTTTTACAGTCAGGACTGCATAGTGGTGTAGCGTTTTGCACACTTTCCTCACAATGAGATGTTTGTGGTTCTTAGCCCAGCTGTGTGGCGTCTGCATGCGTGGGGCTTTTCTGGCTTTCTCCCACAGTCCAAAAACCCACGTCATCGTTTAAATTCTATCTCTAAATTATCTGTAGGTGTGTATGTGAGTGTGTTTATGGGTGTTTGTGTGTGTGTCCCTGCAACAGACCGGCAACCAGTTCAGGGTTTACTCCGCTATCACTCAACAGTAGCTGGATAGGCTCCAGCAACCCAACAACCCCAAAAGGGAGTCAGCGGGTCTTGAAGTCGGATGGATTTCAGAATCCGTTTTTTTTAAATCAAAATGTTTCTGTTTCATCCAGACAGCATCATTTTTGTAGAAGTTTTTCTTCTTTCTTATTCCACTTTGACAGTTACCCTTTTGTGCTAGTTCTTTAGCCTGTGTGCAATGTTGGCTCCAACTGAGCAAACAGATCAGAGCTGAAGGCCTGCGTTGGACAGAGTTTACTCTTACAGATTTCTCCCACATTTCTGTTTGGACCGGACAGAAAAGAAAGTAGGATTTCAGAGACGGGCATTAAAGTTACAAGAAAGGAAAAAGGGGCAGGATCACGAACAAAAAGAGGACAATTTCCTCCAAGTTTATCATTATTGTTCAACGCATTGATGTTTATCAGAAAGGCTGGGCCCGTCCGCAGACACACTCATCCACACACTCAAATATTAAATGTGAAGGTGCTAGACCCTTCCCATAGAATTATAAGACACTTTTTATTGGAAATAGACCTCCCCAGGATGGACAGTGTTTTATAAACACATTGAAAAGGGGAAAGCCGAATGGCCACCAAACTGGAGCAATTGTCAACTAACGCTTGAAGAAAAAATAGAAAGATGACATTTTTAAATTATTTAGATGTTGAGTTTTATATTCTTCATAAAATTCAACCGTGTAAAATCCTGTGAGTTCCTTGAAATAACCTCGATGTAATCAGAATGAGGATGTTAATGTCCACCGATGTCTTCAGCCTGTTGCATGAGAGCCCCATCGCTGCATTTGTTCCTTTATCGGATATCAGTGTTTTAGACTTACAACAGCAGTGCATGACCTAAATGTGGGGATAAAAAAAGTACACATTAAACATTTACAGTAAAGACTAAGGCATAAATAATTCAACTACATTAGTAAATTTGGTTTGTTTGTCTGGTGGACTCTGCTTCTGCTCTGTGCTGTTTGTATTTACTCAGATTCACTAACATGACATTACCGCATTCAGAGAGGCTGCACGCTTAGATGCAACAGAGCTGATTTCTTGCTGTGCACTTTAAGCATCAGATGAAATCATTTGTCCATTTTGGAAAGTGCTCAGGAAAAAAACACATGAATAATGCAAACACTCAGTGGCTGTGGTGGGCCTTAATGAGATTTTTGGGAAGATTGTGCTCTCTGAGTCATCCCAGGCGGGAGGAAGGAGTGGCATGGGTCTGGACGGAGCAGCTTCAGGTGTTTGCCTGAGGATGAATGGAAGTCCACAGACAAATGCTGGGCATTGGGGCTGTAGCGTCGACCCACACTTACCTGCAGCAGCCTTGAAGTGCCTGTGGGTGAAAAATTGGTGTTAAGAAAACATATTTCCATGCACAATATATTTTATTTATGTATTCAAACTTTTTGAGTTTGTTAGTTAAAATCTTACTATCATACAAAATCATAGCTCATAGAAACGCTGATTGATTTAGGTGTTTTCTTTATCTCGTAGTATTATAGCTTTTTTAGTCCTTTAGTTGATAGAAATAAAGACACTGTGTTTTATTAATTGAAGTCAGCACACACTTGCAGCAGCTTCAAAACAACCCTAGCTCTGACTTCATCTCCATGTGAACCGAAGGTCATAGAATGCGTCCAAAACAGTGTAACTGATCTTAATTTTCAAACGTAAGTGCACAGATTGAATGTAAGAGTTGTCTGTTTTGTCCTTGCTAGTAAAACGCCAATAGAGACGTTTTTGGCTGTTGAGTCAAAAACAACTGTATGTAAATGAAACAGACAAACCTCTGCTTTGAGTCTGTTTTTTTCCTCCTCTTCCTTCCTTTTTTGACCTTAAAGCTGTCCCTGAGGGCTTGTTTAGCTGCTTTTTCATCCTTAAAGTTTTTAAGAAGCACTAACAGATACCCCCATCCCAACCAGCCTTTAGTGGCCCTGAGGTCAACTGAGTGTGAGACACCTGGTTTACCTGGGCGGCCGTGGTGCAGTGGTAGGGCGGTCGACTCCCGATCAGAAGTGAGCGGGTTCGACTCCCGCCTTGCCCGCCCATGTGTCGAAGTGTCCTTGGGCAAGACACTGAACCCCGAATTGCCTCTGGTGGGAGGTTGGCGCCAGTGTTCGGCAGCGGAGCCACCACCAGTGTGTGAATGTGTGTGTGAATGGGTGAATGGGTCTGTGACTGTGAAGCGCTTTGGGCCCTCGAAGGAGGGTAGAATGCGCTATACAAGTATACGCCATTTACCATTTTAGCGTGATGATTGGGTCAGAAGCACATTGTTGCTGACATTTCTGCAAATCCCATGTCTGGGAAGGAGATGGTCAAGCTCAAACTGTGACAGGTTCTGAAGATTGTCTTTAGGTGGAGTGAATGGAGCTGCATGGGTTACCTCATGACGTGATGACATCTATTTTAACTGCTGGTCTTGGTTCGATTTATGAAGTATCATTGGTGAGCAGTGTTAATTTTGACAGAGAATTTTAATTTAGTTTTAGTCATAGTCTTTTGACTAAAATAGGGTTTAGTTTTAGTCGCAATTTAGTCATGTTGATTCTATTAATTTTAGTCAAATTTTAGTCGACTAAATTACAGTAGATATTTAGTCGACAAAAATATAGAATAAAGATAAAGCATTTTCATTAAATTTAGTAAGTATAATCATGAATAACACGCAAAGATTTTACTAATTTGTAAAAAAAAAAAAAAACATTTTACTTCACTTTGCTTTCCAAACTTGTCATTTCTGCAAATTCAGCTTCAACAACTTAAAACCTATTAAAAGAAAAAAATATATATATACATACACACATATATATATATATATATATATGTACATAATTATAATTCCATTCCATTTTCCAATAAGAAAGTGTCTATTCACATGTAATTTTCAAAAAACCTGCAGCCAGTGCTAAACTTTTTTCTTGGTCGCACTGACCCAGAGTAAAGGGGTTAAGGTTAGGATTATGGTTAAGGTTAAACAAGCAAATGTTTCCTGAGTGCTGCTGTCTCTGCAGCTCATGGCTCCACCAGGGGATGGGTCAAATGTGGAGAACACATTTCACACATTTCTGAGTGTGACAGTTAATGGGACTTTAATTTAAAAGTTTAAGTTTAAATATGTGCGGCCAACAAAAAAAAATCCAGCCTTTGACAAACTTAAAATGCGTGCCGGAAATGCAGCAACAGGATCCTGGCTGCACGAATTACATGTGGACAAAACATGAATTCCCATCACATTC